>NC_079202.1:11258163-11399353 GCF_026745355.1 Beta vulgaris subsp. vulgaris
ATCTTAATGTTTGTTCTTCATACTTTCCAGGATTCTCTTGGAAATTTCATTATTTCCGGCACTCATTACTTGGTAAGCATATAGACGCATTGAAATTTGTGCATGCTCTTTATCTATATCATACCTATTTGATCCATTGTGAAATGTGTGCTAATGCTTATGACAAACTATTGAGATCTTTGTCAAATTATTTAGTGATAAGGTCTAGCTAATTATCCTAAAAGAGCTCTTTTTGCCAGGTATGTTGAGACCCTTCTCCTTATCTTACTTGGTTAGGATTTTTGCTTGTTTTTCTGCCTTACCTCATCCCTTACTTTCTCTTTGCTTGTACACTCCGAGGACGGAGTTTGTATTAAGCTTGGGGGAGTTAGTTAGCATGTGTTCTCTCCATCTCAACATTTTTTTCTCCCCTTTGCATTTAGGTTCTTTTTAGTGCTTTTGCATGTTAGGTTTGCATAAAAAAAAACACAAAAATATTTTTTTTTCCTGCATTTAGGATAGCTTGGTTGCATGCATGATTTGTGGCTAAAAGTGTTCATAACTTGATTGGAAGACCTTCCCTACATTAGACTTGATGGTTTTGGAAGCCCTGTTGTGACTTTAAGTGACTCTTGAGAACGATAACTTTTGGTAGAGTCTCTTTGAAATTAGGCGAGTTGGATGAATGGATTGCCTTGCCCCTTGTGCGACGAATCCCGAAGGAGGGCCAAGAACCTCGTAAGACTCATTCCCAACCCTCACCATTGATCGCCTAACTTGTGACTTGCATTTTAGCTCCCCAAGATTGCATAAGACGAGCCTTAAAAGAATGATTTAGGGCGTTTCTTTTTGCTAGAAATAGGAGCTACAAAGCCAAAAGCTTGTATACCGGCATAATTATCCGCTTCTCAACCCATCTGAGCCTTTCTATCCTATTTTTGCTTAACCCTCATAATAAGTCATGGCCAAACTTTCCCCAAAGTGGAGTGCATGTCTAGTTTGTTTGAGTTGAGTTGTTTTGATATTGAGTCTTGGTTGAAAGTTAGTTAATATGCAAGTATTTGCAAAAGTTAACAAAAATTTCAAAAGAAAAAAAAGAAAGAAAGCTCTTAGTGTTTCATTTGAATTTCTATTGAAAAAAAAAAAAAAAGAAAGAGCAATTTGATGAGAAAATGAAAAATATTCAAAAAGTGAAAGAGTTCAAAAGGTGAAAGAGTCAAAGTGGAAATCAAGGTTATGTGTGAGTTCTTGAATTGAGATTGGTGTTAGGACTAGCTTTGGGGAGTATTTACCCCTAGTTTGTACTCCACTTACCCTTTTCGAACCACATTCCTAAACTATCATCCACACCCTTAACCATCCTCGTTACAACCTTAACAAAGTCCCTTTTGACTTCTAGATTGGACTTGGTCGATTTAGTAGTGGCGGGCGAGATTTTGTGCAAGTCATGATAGGGTCATCAAAATGTGGTAGAGGCGAGCAATTATGGTTGAGCATCCCTATGGAGGAGTCAAACTTGGGACTTGGAAGTGGAGAAGAGTAAGAAATCACTCTTGGAAAGCCTTCTTTTAAAAAGACTCAGTTGATCGGTGGATTGAACCCTTAGAGTCACTCTTGTGCTTCCTAATCATCATCCCTCTTGTGTTTGGTTGGTCTCCTAAATCTTGCTATGAACTCATTTAGCTTGCATGTCATGTTTGTAACCTTGCATTTAGAGCATAAGGTTATTTGTTGCATGTTTCCCTTTTTTTTTATTCTCTTTTTCTTCTTCTTTCCTTCATTCTCACTCTTGGTTTACTTGAGGACAAGCAAAACGCTAAGCTTGGGGGAGTTTGATAATGTGTTTCAAACGTACTTTATGGACTCCTTTTAGCTCATTTTGATCCTCTTTCTCCCCTTTCTTCCCTCTTTATTCTCCCTTTCCCCTTCTATTTCATTCACTTGATCATACTTGATCATAGTGATATTTTGCTAGATTTTTAGTCATTTTTGACCGAATTTCTAGTACATTTGCTTTCACCTTGTTTTGCCATGTTCTTGATATAGGTGAAACTACTAAGATGGCTACGATTTGTAAAGTTGGAAAAGGTAGCAATGAAAACAAAGCACACATTGATAAATGGTGTGTTTGCACCATTCCCCATATCCGCTCGCACAAAGGAGCACATTGCACACTAAAATCTTAAACGGAGAACTTCAAATGGACATAACTTTCAAACCATAAATCATATGAAGGTAATTCCAGTTGGAGGCGAAAGCTCGTTTCGATATCTTTCCAACGACTGGTCATAAGCTTGATTTGGATATAAAACGAAGAAGTTATGCTCGTTTTAAGTTATCCGTTCTTATTCATAGACTACCTAATTGAAAGGTATTTGGGGGTTTGAAAGATGTTTGTTAACAATTAAGAGTAACTATCAACTAGAACAAGCAAATATCAAGAGTTTAAATATCAGATAAAAGACACTAGAGTTAAGGTTACTAGTATGAATACGAAAGGATGATGATTGTTAATGCGATTGTGAAGCAACAAAGATTATGCAAGGTTTAGTTCTCCTCTAAAATACTCTAGTCATCTCTCGAATGGTCCTCAAAAGTAATCACTTAATCAATCAACTAAATCCTCTCTCTAATGGTCTTTAGTTAATTGATTAAGAGATTCAATAAGTTTGGAAAACCCCTAATGAAGGATCCCCTTAATTTCCATCCAATATCTTGGTATAGACATTAAGTTGATTCTTGGGGATGATAAAAGAGTTCAAAATCCAATTTAAGAACATTTGAAATCAAAATACCAAAGTATAAATGTTATCAATATCTATCCTAAGGTCTCAAAACACCAAGATTAATGCATAAGCTTCTCCATACATCACGATCACATCAACATCACATTAAAAACCCTAATTCATACTTTCACCCTAACCCTAGATTATGAAACTACTCACTAATCATGGAGTTAAAGCAATTAAACAATGAATCTATGACTAATCTAAGGCTAAACATGATTAAGTAATAATTAAACTAATGTAAACACAATTATGGACTAAGAGAATAAAGATCTAGAATAATCAAAAGCAAGAACAAAGACGGAAAGAATGAAATAAAAACTAAAACTTGAATTGAATTGAATGAAAAGTACCTTGAATGTAATGAATCACAAACTATGATCACAATCTCAATTCAATGGAAACTAAAGTGTTTTCTCTCTAATACAAAAACCTAGAATATTGTGTAAAAACTAGAATGAAAGCGTAAGTCTAAAACTACTCAAGAAAAGAGGGTTTAATGATCGATTTTCTATTCCGGATCGTAAGATGCGGGCGCACCAAAAGGAGGTGCGGGCGCACCTTGCTCAGGTGCGGGCGCACCTGAGTCCTCTGTCCCTTTGTAGAAATGCTCCGTAGATGGTGCGGGCGCACAATGAACAGGTGCGGGCGCACCAGATATAGGTGCGGGCGCACCACATGTGAGGTGCGGGCGCACCTATGTCTTTGCCTCAGCTGAATTCCTCGTAAAATGTGCGGGCGCACATGGTGGTGCGGGCGCACCAACACAGGTGCGGGCGCACCTGTGTTGGTGCGGGCGCACCTGTCGTCTGTTTTTTGCTCCAATTGGTGATGGTGCGGGCGCACCAGTGATTGTGCGGGCGCACCTCATGCTCTCTCAACCCTCTAGCTTGTTTCCTTTGCCATGTCTCGCATTCTCGGCCCCAAAAGGGTCATACCTGCAATAAAACACGAGCAAACATGGTGAAAGCATATGGCTAGAAATTCGATCAAAATAGATCGAAAATCTAGCAAAATGTATTATGATCAAGTGAATGAAATAGAAGGGAAAAGTGAGGAGAAAGAGGAAGAAAAGGAGAAAAAGGGAGCTAAAACAAGCCAAAAGAAAGTCATAAAGTGCGTTAGGAACGCACTTATCAAACTCCCCCAAGCTTAGCGTTTTGCTTGTCCTCAAGTAAACCAAGAATGAGAATGAAGGAAAGAAGAAGAAAAGGAGAATAAAAAGAAAAGGGAAACATGCAACAAACTAACCTATATGCTCTAAATGCAAGGTTACAATCATGACATGCAAGCTAAATGAGTTCATAGCAAGATTTAGGAGACCAACCAAACACAAGAGGGAAGATGATTAGGAAGCACAAGAGTGACTCTAAGGTCTCAATCCACCGATCAACCGAGTCTTTTTGAAAGAAAGCTTTCCAAGAATGATTTCTCACTCTTCTCCACTTCCAAGACCCAAGTTTGACTCCTCCCTAGGGATGCTCAACCATAATTGCTCGCCTCTACCAGTTTTGATGACCCTCATCATGACTTGCACAAAATCTCACCCGCCACTACTAAATAGATCAAGTCCAATCTAGAAGTCAAAAGGGACTTTGTTAAGGTTGTAACGGGGCTAGGTTAGGGGTGTGGATTATATTCTAGGAATGTGGTGCAAAAAGGGTAAGTGGAGTACAAACTAGGGGTAAATACTCCCCCAAGCTAAACCTAACACTATTCTCAATTAAAGAACTCTCACACATAACCTTGAATTTCACTTGTTTCTTTTTCACTTTGTGAACTTTTTCATTTTTCTCATCAATTTGATCTTTCTTTCTTTTCATTTTCAATAATAAACCAAATCAAACAATAAGAACTTTCTTTCTTTTATTTCTTTTGTCTTTCTTTTTCACAAAATTTTTTTCAACTTTTGCTATCATACAAGCACATTAACTCTCTTTCAACCAAGACTTAATATCAAAACAACTTAACTCAACAAAAACTACACATGTACTCCACTTTGGGGAAAGTTTGGCCATGACTCATTATGTGGGTTAAGCAAAAATAGGATAGAAAGGCTCAGATGGGTTGAGAAGCGAATATTATGCAGGTATTCAAGCTTTTGGTTTTGTAGCTCCTATTACTAGCAAAAGAAACGCCCTAAATCATTCTCCTAGAGGCTCGTCTTATGTAATCTTGGGGAGCTAAAATGCAAGTCACAAGTTAGGCGATCAATGGTGAGGGTTGTGAGTGAGTCTTACGAGGTTCTTGGCCCTCCTTCGGGATTCATCGCACAAGGGGCAAGGCAATCCATTCATCCAACTCGCCTAATTTCAAAGAGACTCTACCAAAAGTTATCGGTTTCAAGAGACGCTAAAGTCACAACAGGGCTTCCAAAATCATCAAGTCTAATATAAGGAAGGTCTTCCAATCAAGTCATGAACTCTTTAGCCACAAATCATGCATGCAACCAAGCTATCCTAAATGCAGAAAAAAGAAAAAAAGAATAAAAAAGGAAAATGTTTTTTTTTTTTTAATATGCAAAGCAAAACAAAACTACCAAAGCAAAGCTGTACAGGTGAAGAGAAGTCAGCAGGGGTGGGGGAAATCAAAGCCAGCAGACAGGAACAATCACCAACTGATACCGAAAACCAATGAGACCCCTAATTCTAACCATCATGACCCCAAAACTCCCAAAGATATAGACATACATGCAAGTCCCCCAAGCTTAAGCAAAACTCCGCGCTCGGAGTTGCAAAAGGAGGAGAGGGAGGGGGTTATGAAAAGCTCCTAATAGTTCCCACCATTACCCCCATCGGGAGGGGGTAAGGAGGGAAATACCCACCAGAGTACCCATCAGGATAGTAGGATGGGTAGTGGGGTAAGGACGGAAAGAAGGCTCCTCAAACGGCCCTTCTCGAGGGTCGAAAGAAGGAGGATAGTGGGGATGGTTAGGGAAGGGAGGCTCATGTCCGGAGTGGACATTGGCGAGGTGAGTGCGCCAAGCCACCGAGACACATGGTCGAGGTCGGTGCGGATACCGCAAGAGTAGCAGTAACCGCACGGTGATTGGCCTCCTGAGAGGCCTGCATCTGGGCTAGGCTGCCATGACGGAGCCCATGTCGAAGGATTGAGAGAGGAAGCTTCGGCCACCTCACTCTCAGGAATGCGGTGGTCGGGCCTCGGACCTCTCGGAACGCGTGGAATGCGCTCCGTAGGAATGGGCTCAGGGATAGCCCGTGGGATGTGTTCACAGTTAGCGGGGAGGTCCCAAACGAAGTCGGGCCCTATATAACAGTAAGGTCGCCCCCCCCCAATAAGTCAGATGCAGTTTTCCTTTTTATAATTGCGCAGAAATTTCATCTGCTGCAGACTGGCACCATCCAATCTGTTGGACTGACCAACAATAGGCATGCTGGCTTCCAAGCGAGCCAGGTCATCGTGCAAGTCAAGGTAGGATGCTAGCCGGGTGACCATGCCACCACAAAGGATCTCCCCAGTCACCGTAGTGCCCCCCCGAATCTCCTGCAGTCATTTGAGGGAGCAGCAAAGTTAATGCGGGCTCTATGGTGGGCCCCGTCAGTGGCCAACCAGAGAACCAGCAGCTCGTCCTTCCTCAACTGCCCGACTTCCTGTTTAGGAAAGATGGTGTAAACCAGCATCCTATGGAAGTAACGGAGAGCAAGGTGGATGATCTCCGATGCTTTGGACGAGTTCGTCCGAAACGGAGTCATACCGTTGCTGATCTTTGTCCACCACTTTTGCTCATTGTATCCCTGCCAGATGGTGCCCAAAGGGGCATCGCAGGGAGCTCGAGGGTCTATTCCAAACGCCTCACAGAATTCGTCAAAAGACAGTGCTCTAGCTTGATTAAACATACGAAATTGAATAGTTAGAGCACCTGTCACATTACTTATGTTCAACGTACTCAAGAATTCGAGAGTAAGTTGATCATAAGTAGGTTCATGAACATCAAGGAAGTCCGATAACCCGACATTATCTGCCATCTCCCTTATCATCGACTCGATGTTAAGGTAGTTGCAGTAGTGTGGTCATAGAACTTTGTGGGACGAAACGTGCGCTCAGAAAGTTGTTGGGAAAATTTGTTTATGAGCGCATTGGGAAGTTTCACAGCATAGAGGGGAGGGGGATTTGAGCTGGACGAGGGTCCTTGTGAAGAGGACCCGGTCTTTGCTCTCTTAGACCTAGATGAGCCTTCACCACTACTTCTTCCCATGGTGGTAAAGAATTGTTGTTTTGCAGCAAGAGGAAGGAGAAGTGATGATTTGCTGCAATGACACAACCACAAAGCGGACTCTCTACACAAAGAAACACTCAAAAAGAAAAATCGAAAACACACAAAGAAACACACAAAAAAAAATCCAAACCACACAAAAAGGAAAACACACAAAAAGAAAAATCAAAAACTAATCCTAAGATCTACCAGCTAGCCATCCACAATTAGTAGCAACCAAGTTGCTAGCAATCAAGAGTATCACCACTCAAAGAGACTTTCAAGCCAATTTCACCAAACCAACCACAATTATGCACAAGAATAACAACACCTAAAAATTTATGCAATGTAGTTCTCAAAAAGTCAGAAATTATGAATTTATCACAAACCACAAAAATTGCACTTGTTCACCACATCACCAAACACAAATATGACCAAAGTTCATGAACAATCAAAAGAAATTAAGGAAAACAAGCATGCAATCTAAAAGAAAACACACTAGAAGTCCAATTTAGTAGATTATTGAAAAGGCAAGTAGAAGAGAGTTACCAACATGGAGATGAAAATCCCCAATTTTGAAACCCTAGAAATCAAATCCTTGCAAAAGCCCCAATTTTTGTGCCCTTGAATGTTGTAGAGAAGATGGTGATGAAGATTCCGGTGATAAAAGTTGTCGGAAGTCGCCGGAAAACAAGTAAGGTCGCCGGATCTAGAGAGGAGGAAGAGAGAGAAAGTGAGTGAGTGTGAAATATTTCGAATATGAGGAAGAGAGAAGTGAGACCGAAAATAATGAAGTAAATCTGATTTCTTGCCCAGCCGGTTGGTGCGGGCGCACCTCCTTCAGGTGCGGGCGCACCAATCAAAAAAAAGAAATTTCAGAAGCGTTTGGTGCGGGCGCACCAAGAAGAGGTGTGGGCGCACCAAACCCTTCTGTTTTTTTCTCAAAAAATTCAAAGGATTTGGTGTGGGCGCACCAAGAAGTGGTGCGGGCGCACCAAGAAGTGGTGCGGGCGCACCAGACCTCAGGTGCGGGCGCACCTAAGTCTTCTGTTTTTTCCAAAAACAGTCGACAGAACTGGTGCGGGCGCACCTTGTTTTTTTTTTCGAAAATTTTTTATGAGGTGCGGGCGCACATGGACTAGGTGCGGGAGCACCAAAGTCTTCTGTTTTTTATGAAAAACTTGAGAGAAGGTGCGGGGCACCTATGAGATGTGCGGGGCACCAAACTAAATTTTCGAAAAATTTAGAATGGTGCGGCGCACTCCAGCGGTGCGGGAGCACCTAACCTTCTGTTTTCTCACTTTTCTTTTTCGATCACTCATTTCACTTAACTTTTCAAATAACTCAGATGTCCAATGTAGCTCTCATGGCTAACTGATAAATCAAAATTCTAACTAACAAACAAAAGAAAAATAACTAAAATAAAAGAAAAGAGAAAAGAAACGGGTTGCCTCCCGTGTAGCGCTTGTTTTAAGTCATTAGCTTGACTAAAAAGGATACTCATCATAGAGTCGCTCAGGTGAGCGAAGAATCAAGCAACCAATTGAACCAACGATGAGAATCATGATAGAACTTCAACCTTTGACCGTTACCCAAAATGGACCTTCTCACCCATAACTTCATAAGCTCCATATGGAGTAGTCTTCAACAACGAGAAGGGACCCGACCACTTGGACTTTAACTTTCCGGGGAAAAGCTTTAGTCTTGAGTTGAACACATAAGACCTTGTCCCCAACCCGGAATCTCGTTGTTGAATCCGGTGATGTGCCATTTCTTCGTTTGCTCTTTGTATAGTCTGAACTCTCATAAGCTCAAAACGAAGTTCTTCCAGCTCTACTAGCCTTTCTTTCGAGCTTCTCCCGCCAAGTGAAGATCCATGTTGAGCTCCTTAATGCCCACCAAGCCTTGTTCTAGTTCAACCGGCAAATGCATGCTTTGCCATACACAAGGCAATAGGGAGTGGTGCCTATGGCGTCTTAAAGCCGTGCGAAGAGCCCAAAGGGCATCATCAAGCTTCAAAGACCAATCCTTCCGTGTCCTATTGACCACTCTCTCAAGGATGTTCTTGACCTCTCGATTCGAGACCTCAACTTGGCCTTGGGTTTGGGGGTGATAAGGGAGACCTACTTTGTGATTCACCCCGTATTTCTTCAATAGGGCTTCTAATTGCTTTTTGGCGAAGTGTGAACCGCCATCACTGATCAACACGCGGGGCACCCCAAATCGAGGGAAGATGATCTTCTTCAAAAGCTTGGTGACTACCTTATGGTCATTGGTAGGAGAGGCAATGGCTTCAACCCATTTTGTCACGTAGTCGACCGCAACAAGAATGTATACATTCCCACAGGAAGGAACGAATGGCCCATAAAGTCGACTCCCCAGACATCAAACGGCTCAACCTCAAGAATGTTCTGTTGAGGCATCTCGTGTCGCTTTGTGATGCCACCACTCCTTTGACATCTATCACAAGCCACCACAAATTTCCGGGCATCCTTTTGCAATGTTGGCCAGAACATACCACATTGGAGCACCTTAGCAACAGTTTTGCTTGCTCCACCGTGCCCCCCACATGCCAAAGTATGACAATGAGTCAAAACAGAGGTCATCTCATGATTAGGCACACACACCGCCTAAACACTCCATCAGCACACTTCTTAAAAAGGAGCGGGTCATCCCAGTAGAACCTGAAACTTCTTTGAAAAACCGCTTCCTTTGTTGGGATAGAAACCATGAGGCTCAATCCCACAAGCCAAATAATTGCATAATCGCGAACCATGGAACCTCATTTTCAGAATGGCGAACAATGCTTCTTCTCTCAAATCTTCCTCGATAGGAATCTCCTCCAGATTATCAGAGGGAGGCGAGAAAGATGGTCAGCTACCACATTCTCCGTCCCCTTCTTCTCTTTCATCTCAAAATCAAACTCCTGAAGAAGCAACACCCACCTAATGAGCCTAGGCTTGGCATCCTTCTTACTCATCAAATACCGGACCGCAGAATGATCCGTATACACCACGCCTTATTACATGTCAAGTAGGAACGAACTTGTCAAAAGCAAAGACCACGGCCAACATTTCCTTCTCCGTAGTTGCATAGTTCCGTTGAGCATCATCCAGAGTCCTACTTGCATAGGCTATCACATGAAGCCTCCCTTCCTTGCGTTGCCCAAGAACAACTCCCACTGAAAAGTCACTAGCATCGCACATTAGTTCAAAAGGCAAGCTCCAATCCGGAGCTTGCACAATGGGGGCAGAAGTAAGGGCTTTTTTAAGAGTTTCAAAAGCCTTAGTACAAGACTCATCAAACTCAAAATCAACATCTTTTGAAGTAGATTCGTCAATGGTTTGGCTATTTGAGAGAAATCCTTGATGAAACGCCGGTAAAAACCAGCATGTCCAAGGAAAGCACGAACTCCCGTCACCGAGTTCGGTGGCGGAAGCTTCTCAATAACCGAAACCTTTGCCGGATCTACCTCAATACCCTTTTTCGACACTTTATGCCCAAGTACAATGCCTTCCTCGACCATAAAGTGACACTTCTCCCAATTCAGTACGAGGTTCGTCTCTTGACACCTTTTTAACACACATTCAAGATTAACCAGACATGTGTCAAAAGACGAACCACACACACTAAACTTGTCCATGAACACTTCAATGGAATCTTCTAGCATGTCAGAGAAGATTGCTGTCATACACCTTTGAAAAGTGGATGGGGCATTACACAAACCAAAGGGCATCCTTCGATATGCAAATGTCCCATACGGACAAGTAAAGGTGGTTTTCTCTTGGTCATCCGGATGAATGGGGATTTGAAAGAATCCGGAATAACCATCGAGAAACAGAAGTGTGAATGACGAGCAAGCCTCTCCAACATTTGGTCAATGAAGGGAAGGGGGAAATGATCTTTCCGGGTGGATTTGTTCAGTTTTCTGTAATCAATACAGACTCTCCACCCAGTGACAGTCCTAGTTGAGATTGTTTCTCCTTTCTCATTCTCAACTATAGTCATGCCTCCTTTTTTGGAACCACGTGAATCGGGCTCACCCACTTGCTATCTGAGATAGCATAGATGATTCCCGCGTCACGTAGTTTCAAGATCTCCTTTTTCACAACCTCTTTGAGGTTGGGATTGAGCCTTCTCTAATGCTCGATGGAGGGCATTACTATCGATGAGATGGATACGATGCATAGCAAGAGAAGGGCTTATCCCCTTAAGGTCATCAATCGAATACCCAATGACATCTTTATATTTTTGCAAAATTCCAATCAGTTTGGATATAGAAATGTCATCAAGACTCGAATTGACAATAACAGGATAAGTACATGCATCATCAAGAAAAACATATCTAAGAGAGGAGGGAAGGGGTTTGAACTCTACCTTGGGAGGAGGCTTAGAACACTCCTCTTTATCCGTGGATGATGTAGCTAGAACCTCAAACGCCTCATCTTGCGTTTCATCTTCCATGTCCAAGCTAAGGGTGTCGGTAAGTGTAGCATACAACTCGTCCCCAGAATTATCCACACCCATGGTCGTCCTCTACCTCATCTTCTACTAGGCTTACCCGGCAAATTTTTCCATCATAGGTCTCTTCAATGTCTTAGAGAACTCAAACACCACCCGCTCATTAGCTACCTCAACCGTGATTGTGTCGTTTTTGCAGTTTATCACGGCACCCAAAGTCTTTAGAGCTTCTCTTCCCAGAATAAGAGGAGTCTCAGGATCTTCCTCCATATCCATCACCACAAAGTCGCATGGTACAAACACATGCCCAACTTGAATCGGTATATCCTCCAACTCACCACAAGGGACTCTCACAGTGCGGTCCGCCAATTGAATCGTTTTGCGCGTAGGATGAAGAGGAAATTTAGGTGCTTTGCAATAGAAAGGGGCATCAAATTGACACTTGCTCCCAGATCGGCCAGTGCACCCTTAGGCTCTAAGTCACCTATCTTCACGGCAAGGTGAAACTCCCGGGATCTCTTTGCTTCTTGGGCATAGTTCGTTGCACAAGAGCACTCACTTGGTAAGGTAGGGAGATAAGCTCATCTTCAAGTTTTCGCTTATTGGAGAGGATCTCTTTCAAGAATTGCATAAGCTGGCATTTGAGACATAGCCTCAAGGAATGGGATGTTGATTTGCAGGCTCTTCATCACATTAAGAAATTTAGTGAACTTGTCACTCAACTTTCTCTCTACCAACCTATGAGGATAGGGAACCGGAGGCACATAGATTTGGTTGGTGGAGGTGATGGCAATGGGTTTTTGTCACCAACTTGAACATGTGACTCATCTTTCTCCTCAACTTCCTCTTTCTCAGTTTCCTCAGCTCCATCCTCCTTCTCAACAACCTCAGCTTCTTCATCCCTTCTAACTCCCCATTGGCATCTTAGGACCCGCATAATTGTTCCCGACCTCAAATGAATGGCTTTGGCTTGATGGAGGTTGGGTTAGGGATGGGTTGGCCTGGAAGTTGATTTGTGGGGGTGGAGGGATTTTTTCAGCTACTTGGCAATTTGGGTTTCAAGCATTTTGTTGTGGGCTTGTAGCTCTTGAAACCTTTGCTCATGGTTTTGGAGAATTTGGTTCATGGATTGGAGTTGTTGGAGAATTTGGAGAGAGGTTGGATCGGAGATGGTGTAGGTTCGGGATTTTGTTTGGGGAATGGAAGATTGGAGGGAGGTTTTGGGTTGTTGGTCCTTTGATGTGGAGCTTGGTAAGTGTTGGACCCTTGTGAGGAGGAACCACCTTGGTTATAGTTTTGGTTTTGGTTATACCCTTGCGCAAACCCTTGGTTGTGAGCTTGGTTGTACCCTTGTTGAGGTTGATTCCATCCTTGTTGAGGTTGGTTGAATCCTTGGGTGTAGTTTTGTTGAGGTTGTCTCCAACCTCCTTGTTGATTGTTCCTATACCCTTGGTTTCCTTGATACCATCTCCTCTTGAATTAATTGCCGCCACATGCTCCGAATGGGTACCTCCACAATAAGAAGTATCATGGTTAGTACCACCACAAATATCACAAGAAAAAGAGTTTACCTGTGAAGGAGTAGACGATGCAAGATTGATCTTGGAGAGCTTCTTGTCGAGTTGGTCCATCTTGGCTTGAATTTGATCCATGGGGTCAATTTCAAACTTTCCGCTCTTCTTAGGTTGAGCACCTCTTCGTCTTCCACCCCATGAGTAGTTCTTGATCACTTCCTCAATTGTGGACTCAAGTTGTTCTTGCGGGATCTTAGATAGTTGACCTCCCGCTCCAGCATCAAGGTTGGCCCGTGAAATCGGATCAAGACCATCATAGAAAATCGCATGAGTAGATTCTTGTTGAACTCATGGTGTGGGCATGAACGGATCATCTCCTTGAACCGTTCCCAAGCTTCGGCAAGTGTCTCATCGTTTTCTTGCTCAAATGAGGAGATCTTCCTCCTTATGTCCGCAGTCTTCCACTCCGGGAAGTATTTCTTCAAGAAGGCCATTGTGACTTCTTCCCATGTAGTGAGGGAATTAGCAGGCAAGCTCTTGAGCCATGACTTTGCCTTTCCGGTAATATGGCCCAGCAAATGGTGAAGCAGATGGTGGAACAGATGGCTGAGTCGGCTGTGTAGGAGATGGCACAACAAATGGTGAAGGATATGACGGAATAGGTGGCTGAGTGGGCTGTGCAGGAGATGGCACAGCAAATGGTGAAGGGAAAAAATGATATAGCCCAGGTGACTGAGTAGGTGGCTGAGTAAGTAGTTGTACATGTGAAGGAGATGGCCCAGCAGATGGTGAAGGATATGGGCCGGTAGGTAGATGTGTAGGTGACTGAGTGGGCTGTGAAATCATCACATTCTGCATATATGTGGCGATGTCCTCCCTCCACCTTTCACTCATTTTTCGTATGAGTTCCTCCTCTTGCTCCTTACTCGATCTCCTATAGTGCGTACGAGGTACGTGCCCAAAAGCCTTGGTATAGCCAACATTCACGCCCCCAAAACCATAACAACGACCCGAATGATCTGGCTTCTCTCCAAGAGCCAGAAAAAGGGCGTCTCTGTTACGAACCGGAATGAACTCACCCTTGGCTTGCTTCTCCTTGTACTCCAACTGCCCAAAAAGCAAGTTAACAGTAATAATGTAGTTAATAAATGAAAAAATATTCATGTCAAACTAAAAGTTAATTATAATGATATACATACGTATTTGTCAGCTGCTTTCTTTGTTTCCTCAGCTGGAATAAATCGTTGTTTAGTAACAGGATCTTTTTCTTATGCATCGCGCACCACCAATCATCACCCCGGTTAAAACTGGAGGACACCGAGGAGGATGGTGTACTAGATGACGATCCAGAATTAAAACTAGGTGGACCGAATTTCTCCTGCCTCCACAACTCTCTAGCATCTCCATAGCTCCTCTGACCTAAGTGGTGATGATGTTTGTTCTTCTTTGCGCTCTCAAGCGCCTTTTCTCGCTTTGTTTGCAAAATAAAAAATACATTAAGTTAGTATAATATTATTTAAATCAATAAAACCAAGTTAATAATTAGATTATAAACTTACTATAGCATCATCTGACGTCATCTTTTCTTTGAAAGTGGCCCAATCCTCCTTCTTGATGTGCTTGTATACGTCTAGCGGACTATCACCTAACTTCTCTTTCTTTGATCTAACTCTCGTCATTGTTATCCAACCAGATACCAATTCGCTCTTAAAATCCCTCCATCTAATGTTCGCAGCAGACAAGTATTGCTTCTTGTATGGAACCAAGTCGGGAATGTGAAACATGTTCTGTTTTTCAAAATATGCTAAAAGGGTTTGTTTTGGTTCCAACTTCTATATGCTTTATTACAGTTCAAATCTACCAATAAATACATGAAACTAAGTATATATGATATGTTAGAGGTGTTTACATCTTAAACTAGCATGAAACAACTCATATTCATTCATTTGGGAAGAAAATAGCCCGAAATAGCCTAAAATGGCTAATTTTGGTTCCAACTTGTCTATATGTGGTATACCAATCAAATTAACCAATAAATACATGAAACTAAGTATATATGATATGTTAGAGGTGTTTACAACTTAAACTAACATGAAACAATTTATATTCATTCATTTAGGAAGAAAATGACCCGAAATGGCCTAAAAGGGCTTATTTTGGTTCCAACTTGTCTATATGTGGTATTACCAATTAAATCTATCAATAAATACATTAAAATAAGTATATATGATATGTTAGAGGTGTTTACAACTTAAACTAGCATGAAACAACTCATATTCATTCATTTGGGAAGAAAATGACCCGAAATGGCCTAAAAGGGCTTATTTTGGTTCCAACTTGTCTATATGTGGTATTACCAATCAAATCTACCAATAAATACATTAAACTAAGTATATATGATATGTTAGAGGTGTTTACAACTTAAACTAGCATGAAACAACTCATATTCATTCATTTGGGAAGAAAATGGCCCGAAATGGCCTAAAAGAGCTTATTTTGGTGCCAACTTTTCTATATGTGGTATTACCAATCAAATATACCAATAAATACATGAAAATAAGTATATATGATATGTTAGAGGTGTTTACAACTTAAACTAGCATGAAACAACTCATATTCATTCAATTCGGAAGAAAATGGCCCGAAATGGCCTAAAAGGGCTTATTTTGGTTCCAACTTGTCTATATGTTGTATTACCAATCAAATCTACCAATAAATACATTAAAATAAGTATATATCATATGTTATAGGTGTTTACAACTTAAACTAGCATGAAACAATTCATATTCATTCATTTGGGAAGAAAATGGCCCGAAATGGCCTAAAATGGATAATTTTGGTTCCTACTTGTCTATATGTGGTATTACCAATCAAATCTACCAATAAATACATGAAACTAAGTATATATGATATGTTAGAGGTATTTACAACTTAAACTAGCATGAAAAAATTCATATTCATTCATTGGGAAGAAAATGTCCCGAAATGGCCTAAAAGGGCTTATTTTGGTTCCAACTTGTCTATATGTGGTATTACCAATAAAATCTATCAATAAATACATTAAACTAAGTATATATGATATGTCAGAGGTGTTTACAACTTAAACTAGCATGAAACAACTCATATTAATTCATTTGGGAAGAAAATGGCCCGAAATGGCCTAAAAGGGCTTATTTTCGTTCCAACTTGTCTATATGTTGTATTACCAATTAAATCTACCAATAAATATATTAAAATAAGTATATATGATATGTTAGAGGTGTTTACAACTTAAACTAGCATGAAACAATTCATATTCATTCATTTGGGAAGAAAATGGCCTAAAATGGCTAATTTTGGTTCCTACTTGTCTATATGTGGTATTACCAATCAAATCTACCAATAAATACATGAAACTAAGTATATATGATATGTTAGAGGTGTTTACAACTTAAACTAGCATGAAACAACTCATATTCATTCATTTGGGAAGAAAATGGCCCAAAATGGCCGAAAATGGCTAATTTTGGTTCCAACTTGTTTATATATTGTATTACCAATCAAATCTACCAATAAATACATTAAAATAAGTACATATGATATGTTAGAGGTGTTTACCATAGTGTCTGTCCACATCACATCCAACAAGGTAGGAGAAATGTGTCTCCATGACCAATTGATGTTCAGCTTCCGTATAGAAAGACCGATCCAAATACCATACTTGGCTCGCCATTGACCTAGTAAAGAAACAATTAGAAATCCAAACATGAAATTGTAATAAGCTAAGTATGATAAATTACATCTATTTACTTGTTGGTCTTCCCAAATCATCAAACTCTAAGACCATATCTCCTGTGTTGTGGAGATTCATCGTGGGACCTCGTTTACTCTTTCTAGATGCCTTTGGATTCCCACTTGACTTCTTCCCGCTCCCTTGAGCACCATAATATGTAGTGGTCTGACGTGGATCTAAGAATCAAAATAAGGAAATTAAATTAGAGAACGAACAAGTAAATTACATATTGAATATTTACAATATTGAAATAAACGCGAACCTGAGGGGGTTGGCTGCCCATCACCTGTCACCTCAATGCCAAGTAAAGCATTCCTATCAGCCTCTAGCTCAAATCTCTCCATCCATGCATCTAACGCATCTGCAGCACGATCACTCTCCTCTCCCTGGTCAGCCTCCTTTTCTGGGTGAAAAGGGGTATCAGACTCCGATGAATGATCGCTCGAATCGTCACTAGCCATATCTGTAGCATATACAAAGAAACAAGAACGAGTGTTAACAAAATTTAAAATAATATACATCATCACATTATTGTAACAAAATCCAAAACAAGTGAAATTACTCATATAGAACATTTGGTACCTTTAATTTTGGTCAATAGGTTGCTCGATGACTGTTATACCTTCTTGGGGATCCATTCGCATGTAACTATTTTCAGTATCAGACACATTCATCATATAATCATTTGGGATTGAAAAAGGGGGGATATCATCAAACTTATCATATTCTTCTTCGTCGTCAACATCACCTACTCCTAAAATTCGCCTTTTACCATTAACAACAATGCACCACTGAGTGTTTTCAGGATCAGATACATAGAACACTTGTTTTGCTTACGATGGGAGGATAAAAGGTTCTTCAGTGTCACGCAGACGACTCATATCGACTAGAGTAAAACCGCACTCATCCCTTTGCAAACCACGTCTATTATCCGTCCACTTGTATCGAAAAATAGGCATAGTAAAGTCACAATAATCGAGCTTCCATAATTCTTGAATTATCCCATAATATGATTGTGTAGCATCAGTCAGAGTTTTATCCTTTGCACTCGCATACTCCCTAGATGATGCAACCGTTAAAACCCCATAATTCTTGACCACCTTTGATTTCTTATCCTGACGTTCAGTGTAAAAGGTATAACCATTGATATCATATCCTTCATACGAGTTAAAACTGTCACGTGGACCGTATGCCAACCACTTAATTATATCAGGTACTTGATGGTTGTTTGCAGACAATTCACCAATTACTTTATTGTGAAACCAGTCAATGAACGACCTGTTATGCTAATTCATCAATGCCCTCTCCCCTTTTAACGGATTTTTGTGACACAATTCATGCATATGTCTTTCTAAGTATGGATTAACTTCAGTTACATGGTGCAACACGAAAAGATGACCTTTATGCAACTCACCTAATGAAGGTGCAATATGTCGCATTCCGACCCCACCTTTGCCTTCTAATCTACCCTCGTGTCTGGACTTTGGAAGACCTATCGTCACAGCCTTAGCAAAATAAGAAGAACAATATCCTCCAACCTCTTCAGCAATTGTTCCTTGAATAATATTCACCTCTGGTTTTGCTGGATTCTTCACTTTCTTTTTTAAAGAACCCATATGTCTCTCAAAAGGGTCTGCCCATCTTAAAAACACAAGACCACACAATTTAATCTCCCTTACCAAATGAAGGACTAAGTGAACCCTAATGTCAAAAAAAAGAAGGTGAAAAATACATCTCAAGTTGACAAAGTGTGATCACCACCTCATTTTGCAAAGCATCCAACTTATCAGGATCAATTACCTTATTGCATATGGTATTGAAAATTGAACACAACCTCGTGATAGCAAGCCTTACATGTTTTGGAAGAATCCCGCGTATTGCAATCGGCAAAAATACTTGCATCATCACATGACAGTCATGAGACTTCAACCCAATTAATTTCAGATCAGTCATAGAAACAAGTCTTCTCATGTAAGATGAGTATCCAGTGGGAACCTTAATACTATATAAACACTCACAGAACAATCGTTTCCCTTTTCTAGACAATGTATAGCAAGCTGGAGGCAAATACGTTGTTCTTCCCTTTCCTTTCTTAGCTTTTTCCTTAACCTTTGGCCATAAATTAGGCCGAATCTTCAATTTCTCCATATCTCTACGAACCTTAAGACCATCCGTAGTCTTTCAATATGCATTACGTCGAGACAATGTCTAACTGGTAAGTATTTCCAATAAGGAAGTCTTCAGAATATAGACTCTTTTTTCCAAATGACACCATCGTCTTCCGAAGGTTTAACACCCTTACCAAATACTATTCCCATCCCCTTAACACGATTATAAACTTATTTTCCAGTTAACGGTCTAGGAGCTGGAGTATTTTCAACAAACCCGTTAAATGGTGCTTTTTTCTTTCGATATGGATGAGAACTGTGTAGGAATTGCCTATTAATGATATAGACATGTTTCCCACAATGTGGCAAATGTGTAGCCTCCATACCATTCTCACAAATGGGACATGCCTTTTTCCCGTTGACCTTATACCCCGATAAATTCCCATAAGCAGGATAATCATTTATAGTATAGAATAACATAGCACGAAGCCTGAAATCTTCATTAGAATACGCATCAAACACCGTAACACCTTCGTCCCACATCTTTTTGAGATCTTCGATGAGAGGTGCAAGATATATGTCTATATCATTTCCCGGCTGCTTAGGCCCATAAATTAAAAGAGACAGCATAATATATTTCCGTTTCATACACAATCATGGAGGAAGATTGTATATCACTAAAAGAACAGGCCAAGTACTATGTTGACTACTCAAAGTACCGTAAGGGTTCATTCCGTCCGTAAACAATGCAAGTCTCAAGTTCCTGGCTTCCTGACCGAATTCTCTATATCTGGAATCGATAGCTTTCCATTGAGGAGAATCTGCTAGATGCCTAAGCATCCCATATTTCTTTCTCCGATCAGCATGTCATCTTAGGTTTTGTGCATGTTCTTTGATAGAAAAGAGCCTCCTAAACCTTGGCACAACTGGAAGATACCACAACACTTTCACAGAAGGACCATTATTGCCCAATCCGGGCTCAACCCCATCCGGCAATTTGTAGCGGGACTTGCCACACCTCGGGCATTCATAAAGGTCCGCATACTCATTTCGATACAACATGCAATCATTCGAACATGCATCGATCCGCTCATATTCCAAACTCAAAGGACACATTAATTTTTTGGCATAGTAGGTAGATTTTAGTAACAAATAACCCTCAGGAAACATATCTTGTAAAGCTTCTAAGAGTTTTGTGAAGCCTACATCAGTCAAATTATGTTTCGATTTTATGTTGAAAAGAGTTAAAACACCACTCAATTGAGTGTATTTTGTACACCCTGGATAAAGGGTTTTCCCAGCAGCTTCAGACAAACTGTCAAAAACTCGTGGCCGCTCATTAAAATGGTCACGATCCCCTTCCAACATCTCACCTAATCGATCACCAAACTCTTCATCCTTAGTGTCACTATTATCCCCGTTGTCATTTTCATCACCTACTACATCATCACCTTCAATCCTAACATGATCTTCTATCACAACTTCATTCTCAACCCCGACATTCGACATATCAATCTCTAATGAATTACTAGTGCCAACATCAACATTAACCCTATTCTGAGTATATTTTCCCTTCTCACCATGCCATAACCAAATATAATACTCAGCCCTAAATCCACGACGAATAATATGATCCCTTATGGTCCTAATATCAGAAATCATATTCACATTGTAGCAATTAACACATGGACAATAAATCTCAGCCTCGCAAGTAAGTTGTTGATGTTCTACAGCACGTTTACAAAACTCTTTCACACCTTCTACGAACTTTAACGTATTCCGCTTTCCATACAGTTAAAGTCTTAAAATAACCACTTAGATCCTACGATCCAAAAGGACAAGATCGATCCTGATCCAGCGGTTCTACAATGATTGAATGGTCCTCCGATCATATCCAACTAAACTTTTTTAAGTCTTTTAGATTTAAGTTATATATTATTTAGATTATGTTATTTCCCTAGGAACAGTACAAGAGGGGGGTGAATTGTATGTGTAGAAATAAACGTAACTTTTTGCGGAAATTTAAACTTAAACAAATAAACAAGGTAGAGGAACACAAGGGATTTTTACGAGGAAAAATATCTTGGGCCCAACAAGAAGAAACAACCTCGACCACTAGGGATTTTGAACTCAACTCTTTCACTAATTAGGCCAAACAACTTTGTTACAACCTAATTCTATTCTCCAGCCACACCTTGAGTTCCTAAACTCAAGTTCCTGAGCCACTGTTCCCTTAACAGTAGTTCCTCTCAACTTCACTCGAAGTTTTCTCACTCTTAGTAGCTTTACTCAAAGGTTCTCTCTTACAAAACTTCACTCAAAGTCCCCTTACACCAAAAACCAAAATACAATTGATCGAAATAACCTTAGTGGAATTAGAGTAAGAAAGCAAAGAACAAATGGCTATTATGAGAGAATGAAGGCACTGACACTTAATTAGTTAAACTCACTTTGTAACACCCAAGAAATTTAAAGCGAAAACGAAAGAAATAATAGTAGTATTAATAGGACGATGGTGGAAACATCGTCTTTTGGGAATGTCACTACTACAAGAAATGCGATTAAATAACTAAGTGATAAACCAACATAAGTAAATAGTATAAATAAATTATACTAATTAGAGTAATAACTAAAAGAGAAAACTGACTCTTCAACTAACTAAAAGTCTAGGCCTAAAACACCTAGCTTTTTAATGCTCACAACTCAACTCGAGCCCAAAACCAAAGGAGAAACCTATCAACATAACCTGCAAAATATACAACAACTTCCACAATCAGTGGGGAGTAACTAGCAGTTCTCCCAGCTCAAATAGAAACAGATAATGAACTTAAAAGAAATTAGAAGCAACATCAAAGAACACATTATCAAGATACCGTACTCAGTACGAGGTACAATATTCATAAGCAACCGACCGTACTCACTATGAGGTACAAATTACAACCATGCAACAAATGCGGTCAACGTTGCAAACAAATGCAACAAATGCGGTCCACAAGCTCAAACATAACAGACCATACCGCCTGTGAGTAACCCATTGGACAATACCGCCCAAGCCTACGTTGCATATTCGAGGAACCATACGCCCTTTTCGAATAGCTATAATCTAACGGATCATACCACCAGTAACAATGGACATACCGCCCACGGTTTAGTAACCAAAGCTAGGACCATACCGCCCTTAGGTTAGCGAGCATAAATTTCTAGGACCATCCGCCCTTAGAATAATCAAACACAAAACTCCTAGGACCATGTTAGGATATCGCACAAATTCCTACAACCATACCGTTCTTAGGATCACATATATCTAGAACCATACCGTTCTTAAAATCAACTAAGGCAAATTCCTAGAACCATACCGTTCATAGGGTCAATCAAACACAAATTCCTAGGACCATACTGTCCGTAGGATCAATCCAAATCTACAAGCACAAGGTATACACGACAAGGTATCACAAAATCCATCTAATCCAACTTTCATAGGTATACACAACAAGGTACACAAGCAAATCGAATTCACTAACATAACAAGGTTCGAATGTGTGAATGCACAACAAAGCATAAGCCCTCAACATACTCCAAACCAAACAACCATAGGCTACCCAAAAAATAGGGCACATACCCTTAATGTAGCACTTAAGTCGACCAAACAATACTCAAACACCCTTGGTATACATATCTAAGACCACTCAAGCAAAGGTACACAAGCTGTAGACCAAAAGGAAACAAAACGCAACAGCACGACTCAAGAGGCAGACCCCTCGTCGCGAGGTGCGACGAGCATCACGGGTCGCGACAGCCAGCCACCCACGCCTACTCCTTCGAGGCTAGCACCAGCCACCCATGCCTACTCCAACCTCAATGACACATCGACACACACGCCAAGCACTTCCACAAACATCCATACTTCACCAACAACAACAACGACAACTAAGATTCCAAGACGCAATCCAAGTAAATCAACCAAAACTTATTCTAACACACTTAGCATACATGCCTAACAACACCAATCATCCTCACTTGAGGCTAAATCTCATCAACAACGACAACTTCTCAAAATCCAAAGATAACCCAAGTGAACCAATGAATCAATTTAACCACAACAACAACAAGGATACAATAATCAACAAAACTTAACAAGATGATCATAGTAGACATCCAAGGTATGAAAACAACACCAACAACCATGAAACTACATATAACTTCAATCATAAAATCCTCTAAGTTCCACCTAGCATGATACTATATTCTCTAAAGCGATCTAACAACCTAAGTTCACAATCTATTCTCTATCGAACTAGAATAACGCTAGTTACCTTTTTCTTGAATGTTGAAAACTCTTATTTTGCACTGCTCTGCTCCGATCATGATTTCCGGTGATAAAACGCTCGGATTCCCAATCTCTCCGGTCAAAGTAAAGAACAACGTGTTATAAATGTTCTATCCAAATTTGAAGACGATCCAACGGTTATATCTCTGGCTATGGTTATTTTCGTGAAGGTACGACAAGGAACAAAACCGGATGACTCGTCTGATTGCAACGAAAACTGCAGTTGCGTCTTCCCCTTTCTTCAAAAATAAATTATACCACGAGCAAGATCTTTCCGAGTAGATAGATTTTTACTACTCACACGCTCAATTCGGATAAGAAACGAAGGAGATATGATGCAAAGAAAATGAGTGTGCATAAATGGACGAAAACCAAGAAGAGAGAAGAACTCTTTCTCTTCCTCTCTAAGGGTTGGACGAAAAGTGGGGGTTATAATGCAGCAGCCTCATCTGATTAATAACCTTATAAAGCAAAGGTTTAAAGGTGATTATGAAGGTGGATTAATGGGGAATTAGATAGGGAGTTACAAGAGACTCAAAGGTTAGCTTCATAAGCACGCACCAAAACTCTTCATCCTCCAACATAATTGCTAATTTTTGGCTAGCATGACACGCCACATGCAATGCAACATTTCATCATCCAAGTCGGTCCAACAACATTACAAAAATGCTACGCGACAAAACCGGATTCTAAACACCCAAATAAATAACGAAACTAATATAACAACTTAAAATAAATATCTAACAACTTAAAATAAATATATATAAATATCACAACATATAAATATATATACAATAATTCAAATGATAAATTATTTGCTTTTATGAAAAGAAAAATACCATTTTAAAATAAACAAACACCAAAATAAAGGGTTAAAATTACGGGGTGTTACAATCACTCCGCCTTAAAAGAGTTTCGTCCTCGAAACTTCAAAACCACCAATAGACAAAAGAAGATACTCTAGATAAAGAACATTAAGAAAACAAAAACCGATGGATTTTAGTTAACTAAACAGCCTTGCAGGTATAAAATTTGATAACTCAAATAATATATAAATTTATTTTGGAAGACCAAAAGAGTTTTATAGTAAAGAAGCACGATAACAACAATTATTTTATAAAATGTGAAAGAACCAAAGACAAGTAGAAAGTTTGAGGTAAAAACGTTTGCACAATACTATAGGTAATTTTGCAAAAGAAGCGGGAATAAATATTTACGTAAAATTATAGAAGAGTAAATCCGACCATACATAAATATTTTAAGAAAAGAAACGAAAAAAGTTCGTAAATAGATAGCCCAAACCAATTTAAATAGAGGTAACCACACGGCTTATACTCCACTTAAAGAGATAAGAACACTTTAATAAAGAGTAGCTAGCTGCTTTATTAAAATAGCACTTACGAACACAAGTCATGACATATGTTATAAGAGCGTACGCCTCCTAAACTATATATGAAAATTAAAGTTCGCAAAAGAAATTGAAAACTTTAAAATAAATTTCACAACGACGAAAGCAATAAATAGGCGATAGAGTAATAAATTATAAACAACATTTATAAAATTTGCCAAGTCGACACAAATGTGCAAGGAACCACCCAATGCAACATAGTATCAACAAAACGATATTTGAAAGCCAACTTATCAAATCAACATTAAAGTTTACTGGAATCACCCAATATAAACTTAATATCAACTGAAAAACAGATGAAATGTGTCAACTCATCAAATTGACATACAAGTCAAAGGAATCACCCATTATGACTTAATATCAACTCAAACAAGTTTAAAATTGAGACTTATCAAATTGACATACAAGTCAAAGGAATCACCCATTATGACTTAATATCAACTCAAACAAGTTTAAAATTTAGGCTGAGTATATAAATTTCGTTTTCAAATAATATAAAACAGATCAGTCAAAATCAGAGAATTTAAATAAGAAGTAATGAAAACAACAAAAATCTTGCTATGAAATGAGAAAGCATTAAATATTTAAACAAGAACAACAAGTAGTAAACGAGATCCTTTCACGCATTTGAGTTTGAAAAAAAAAATAATGCTAATAAGAAAAGTAAGTAAAGTAAAAGTTATTGGATGCTAACCTTCAAAACAAAATAGTTTGTGTCTACGTTTCAATCTAACACCAAGACAACTCATTAAAGTACTTTTATTTTCAAAGACTACAAAACTTATAACCATAATTTAAAGGCTAAACAAGGATTAGCATGAAAAATAAAAATATTAAAAGAAAAATATTTATAAATATAGATGGTCAAAGACGGTAAGAGAAATTTGAAGAATATCTTGAAAGACAATTTCATAACCCCTTTTCTTTTACCAAACCATTATAAAACAACTATTGAAATCAAACTTTTTCAAAAGAGTATATCAAAATATAAACAATAGGAAAATTTGAAAGTCAGAAAATAACTCTAATATGATTATGAAATATATTAAGTTCAACGATCAAAAATACAATTTGGAATATAAACTCAAACTAGAAAGTTTTGTGAATAATAAAACAGATATGTAGTACTCACATAAAAAAAAAACACTTAATTGAAAAAAAAAAAGAACAGAAAATATATACTATCTCACATAATAACATATTCTATCAAGCAACTAGAAAATAAATTAAATGCAATGCAACACACAAGACTATATTAAAATAAAATTAAAGTTTATCTTTAATTGCAAAACACAAAATAAATTAAACACACAACTAAACGGAGAAGGCTATAAATTACTTCGCTTTCGCTGCGCACTCTGATAAAAGAGAAAATAAAATACATGTAAGAGGTCCTGCAAATAAGATTAACAAACTTTGTAGACTGATTCCACCAATAATACAAGTAACTATACATATAACATATGCTCCATAGGTATGAGAGCACACCACATTCCCATAAGGCTTCCTTTTACTTACTCTACCCATCATACTCTCATTATAGTGAAACTACTAAACTTAATTCTAAACAAATTTTATATCCTATGGCCAACTAATAATTCTAATGAATTATTAGCAACTCTGTTTCAGAGTTTAGGTGCGTTTTGCTCTGATACCAACTGTAACACCCCAGAATTTTAAAGCGGAAACAAAAGAAATAATAGTAGTATTAATAGGACGATGGCGGAAACATCGTCTTCTGGGAATGTCACTACTACAAGAAATGCGATTACATAACTAAGTGATAAACCAACATAAGTATATAGTATAAATAAATTATACTAATTAGAGTAATAACTAAAAGAGAAAATTGACTCTTCAACTAACTAAAAGTCTAGGCCTCAAACACCTAGCTTTTTAATGCTCACAACTCAACTCGAGCCCAAAACCAAAGGAGAAACCCATCAACATAACCTGCAAAATATACAACAACTTCCACAATCAGTGGGGAGTAACTAGCAGTTCTCCCAGCTCAAATAGAAACAGAAAATGAACTTAAAAGAAATTAGAAGCAACATCAAAGAACACATTATCAAGATACCGTACTCAGTACGAGGTACAATATTCATAAGCAACCGACCGTACTCACTATGAGGTACAAATTACAACCATGCAACAAATGCGGTCAACGTTGCAAACAAATGCAACAAATGCGGTCCACAAGCTCAAACATAACAGACCATACCGCCTGCGAGTAGACTCATTGGACAATACCGCCCAAGGCCTACGTTGCATATTCGAGGAACCATACCGCCCTTTTCGAATAGCTATAATCTAAGGATCATACCACCTGTAGTAACCAATGGACCATACCGCCCACGGTTTAGTAACCAAAGCTTAGGACCATACCGCCCTTAGGTTAGCGAGCATAAATTTCTAGGACCATACCGCCCTTAGAATAATCAAACACAAACTCTTAAGACCATGCCGCCCTTAGGATCATCGCACAAATTCCTACAACCATACCGTTCTTAGGATCACATATATCTAGAACCATACCGTTCTTAAAATCAACTAACGCAAATTCCTAGAACCATACCGTTCATAGAGTCAATCAAACACAAATTCCTAGGACCATACCGTCCGTAGGATCAATCCAACTCTACAAGCACAAGGTATACACGACAAGGTATACACAAAATCCATCTAATCCAACTTTCATAGGTATACACAACAAGGTACACAAGCAAATCGAATTCACTAACTAACAAGGTTCGAATGTGTGAATGCACAACAAAGCATAAGCCCTCAACATACTCCAAACCAAACAACCATAGGCTACCCAACAAAATAGGGCACATACCCTTAATGTAGCACTTAAGTCGACCAAACAATACTCAAACACCCTTGGTATACATATCTAAGACCGCTCAAGCAAAGGTACACAAGCTGTAGACCAAAAGGAAACAAAACGCAACAGCACGACTCAAGAGGCAGACCCCTCGTCGCGAGGTGCGACGAGCATCGCGGGTCGCGACAGCCAGCCACCCACGCCTACTCCTTCGAGGCTAGCACCAGCCACCCATGCCTACTCCAACCTCAATGACACATCGACACACACGCAAAGCACTTCCACAAACATCCATACTTCACCAATAACAACAACGACAACTAAGATTCCAAGACGCAATCCAAGTAAATCAACCAAAACTTATTCTAACACACTTAGCATACATGCCTAACGCAACACCAATCATCCTCACTTGAGGCTAAATCTCATCAACAACGACAACTTCTCAAAATCCAAAGATAACCCAAGTGAACCAATGAATCAATTTAACCACAACAACAACAAGGATACAATTAATCAACAAAACTTAACAAGATGATCATAGTAGAAATCCAAGGTATGAAAACAACACCAACAACCATGAATACATATAATTCAATCATAAAATCCTCTAAGTTCCACCTAGCATGATACTATGTTCTCTAAAGCGATGCTAACAACCTAAGTTCACAATCTATTCTCTATCGAACTAGAATAACGCTAGTTACCTTTTTCTTGAATGTTGAAAACTCTTATTTTGCACTGCTCTGGTCCGATCATGATTTCCGGTGATAAAACGCTCGGATTCCCAATCTCTCCGGTCAAAGTAAAGAACAAGTTGTTATCAATGTTCTGACCAAATTTGAAGACGATCCAACGGTTCGATCTCTGGCTATGGTTATTTTCGTGATGGTACGACAAGGAACAAAACCGGATGACTCGTCTGATTGCAACGAAAACTGCAGTCGCGTCTTCCCCTTTCTTCAAAAACAAATTATACCACGAGCAAGATATTTCCGAGTATATAGATTTTGACTACTCACACGCTCAATTCGGATAAGAAACGAAGGAGATATGATGCAAAGAAAATGGGTGTGCAGAAATGGACGAAAACCGAGAAGAGAGAAGAATTCTTTCTCTTCCTCTCTAAGGGTTGGACGAAAAGTGGGGGTTACAATGCAGCAGCCTCATCTGATTAATAACCTTATAAAGCAAAGGTTTAAAGGTGATTATGAAGGTGGATTAATGGGAAATTAAATAGGGAGTTACAAGAGACTCAAAGGTTAGCTTCATAAGCACGCACCAAAACTCTTCATCCTCCGCAACATAATTGCTAATGTTTGGCTAGCATGACACGCCACATGCAATGCAATATTTCATCATCCAAGTCGGTCCAACAACATTACAAAAATGCTACGCGACAAAACCGGATTCTAAACACCCAAATAAATAACGAAACTAATATAACAACTTAAAATAAATATCTAACAACTTAAAATAAATATATATATATATATATCACAACATATAAATATATATACAATAATTCAAATGATAAATTATTTATTTTTATGAAAAGGAAAAAACCATTTTAAAATAAACAAACACCAAAATAAAGGGTTAAAATTACGGGGTGTTAAACGCTTAATTACTTAGTCAGACACACTTTGAAACTTATTTAGACTTCAATATTTATAGTGACAAACATATAGAACGTGGGAATTAAAATCGAGTTCATGTTAAATCCATTATCCCATGATGTTCCTTCCCTTAAGGAACACGTTCCTTAAAATCCCATGATCCCATGATCTCTTTTTGGATGTGGACATGTTTTAGCCACTGCTCCTAAAGATTAGGAGTTTCTTGAGCTTTATCCGAAAATCAGTTAGCTTTAAAACAAATTTAAAACTGAATTTTAATCTTCACTAGTGGAAAAAAACTCTTTTGCTACATTACAAATACTACGGTTTTAATAAAAACGGAGGATTTGGAATTATAAAAATAACGAAATTCAAAAAAAAAATGTAAAATGAGTCAAAAGCTCCGGTTAACCGTAGCATTTGAATAATTTAACCGCTTGAAATGAAAAGCAAACATTAGCCTCTGGGTATTCTTCCAACGCCCCCCTCTCACATTCTCTCTCCTCAAATTGACCCTCTCTCACATTCTCTCTCCTCAAATTGACCCTCTCTTGTAACTGTTCTTCGCCCACTGAAAACCCTCAAATTCCTAATATCTCACCTCCCTTCTCTCCAACGCTTCTCTGACATTTTCTCCTCAATTCGACCCTCAATCATTCTTCTCAGTTCTCATTTTCATTTTCGATTCTTTTTATCTTCTTAATCTCATGCGTAAAACCCCTAATTTTCATCTCGAATTTGGTTATTTTTTTTACGAAATTGGAGTTCTCATTGGAATGAGGTTAGACGAAGTGATTTAGATATGAATCCAGTTTCATATTCAGATTCGTGATCTTAACATCTAAGAAGAAGCAGATTTTCTTGCAACCTAAACTTCCGCCATATTATCCTCCTTCAATATTTGTCGCCTCGAAGATCAAACCCCAACTTCAGCTTGTTCGGTTAAGGTCGTTGAATCAACTTCAGGTAAATTGCACCTTTTAAACCCATTAATTTTAACAAACCCCAATATCAAAATTAGTCCAGAAATTAACAATAACAATAATAATGATGAAATTGTTTTTAAAAGGAGTGTCAACATATTGAATTTCCGTTTGATTGAGTTATTCAAAGGTTACACCTTAAAAGTTTATGCTATAATGATTTAACTTAGGGTTTCATAATTCTAAAATATGGCGTGATTTTCAATGCGTTTGTGTTGCAATGTGTTGTTCTTGAGCTTGATTTATCAGATTTGTCGATTGTTGCTCAATTGCAAGCGTTTTTTTTGTAGATAGTTAGTTCAAAGATCATGTTTTATTTTTGATTTGAGATTTGATAAACACGATGCGTGAATGAGTAATATGAAAAAAAAAGTTAGGGATTTTGAGCTGTTGATTTGCGTGTTTTAGGTTTTGGTATGCTGTTGATTTTGTTGGATTGAATTTTTATACCGATCTGTTTGATTTTATGGATCGATTTGCTTATTTTTGCATCAATTGCTGTATTGATTGGTGTAGTTACTATTGTTAGATCGTAATAAAGCAATGTATGAACTCTTGTGAAGATATTATTTAGTATCTTTAAATTATTGACCTGAACACAAACTCGATTGATTCCGGCCTGTTAATCAGCCCTAGTAGTAGTAGTAATGGTTGCATTCGGTTTCGGGTTAAGGTATTGATGGTGACTTATATATGGTATGTGTTTTGACAGGTTATAAGAATTGTGAATTACCTGAGTAGTTTCAGAATGGGAGGAGGATTTAGAGTATTGCATTTGCTCAGACCATTTTTGTCGTTCCTTCCTGAGGTGCAAAGTGCAGACAGGAAGGTTCCCTTCAGAGAAAAGGTCATCTACACTGTTATTTGTTCATATTTCTAGCGTGCAGTAAGCTTCCACTCTTCGCATGGTTGCTGGAGCAATGGCTAATCTATGTGGAAATGGTAATTTCTATCATCTCGTATTTTAGTCCTTCCAGTGTTATTGAGCCTCATGTTATTATCGATTCTTTAGAGCTTCCTTTGTCAACTAACAATCTTATAAATTGCATTTTTCTGATCAGCTATATCTATATCGATAATGTATGTGAATTTAATACATTTTCTCCCTATGTTACTCATATACCGTGGGCTTGCTCAACTTTTATTGCATGAGATTTCAGAGGACACCTAGTGTTCAAAGGCTTTGTTATTATCTAGATATCTTACAAGAATCTGCCTATGTTATTAATCTACAGAGTCAAGTAGTTTTAGTCTTGAGACGTGTTGGCAGGGATATCACATCTAAAATTATATTCAGTTCTCCCTTCAATACTCCTTGCACTGGTATTGGTGATAGTTGATGTGTAGAGTGCGAACTTATTGGTAATTTGTGGTGGAATCTGATTATAACTTCATCAGCTCTAGGAGAATTGAGTTTCTTCATTTCTAGCCCCATTTCCCTTCTTTATTTCTTTAAGGTTCAAATATCAATAGAGAATATGGGTTTGTGCAGTGTACTCCTGATTTGTCTAGGATACGATGTTTAGAGTGTATTCAAGGTTCGCTTTCTGTTTTTCGAACGTGTTGTATTCAACCTAGTTATACGGCTTCAGGGGTAATGATGGTTGAACCGAGTTGTTTCATGCGATATGAACTCAATTCCTTCTTTGGAAATGTGCCGAATTTGACTCCGCCTCCACTGCCGCCATCAGCAGCGCCACCAACACAAGCAACTAGTCAAGGTACCACTTCTTAAACAGGTTATTATTATAGATTATTTTAAACAGCTCGTCTTCTCTTTGACACGTCCCGCGCTTAATTGATAGTGCGTAACTGCAGCTTTTCAGAATCCCATTAAGACATTATAGTAACCATTTAAAGCTTTATCAGTAACCTCATTGATGCATTAATTAACTAGGGAAGAAAACATTCTTATTAAATGACTTTGCAGAAACCTGAGTGGACTGTCTCTGGGAGGATCGCTGGCACCTGAGCTGGGGTACCTTGACAATTTACGAGCTCTGTAAGTATTTTAATTCTATTGTGGTTCAACTGATACCTGAATAGCTTCCATGATCCTCTTTTTATGTGATTTTGTTAATTTCAACAAGATAAAACATTGCAGATAAATTCCTGATGTCATTAAAACTTAAGAAAGAGCTGGTTTCTTTTTACTCTACTGTTTCTATTGCAAGTTTGTGTAATTCTGTTTGTTTCATTGAGCTGCATACTCCATGCAAACCGCTTCTCAAGGGCCATTCCAGTAGAGATTGGACGTCTTACGAAGCTCGAGGTGCTGGATTTGAGTGGCAATTATTTGACTGGAGCAATTCCACCAGAGATTGCGAGGATTGGTTCACTAAAATAATTGTGAGTGCTGCCATGCAAATTTTATACTGCTAAGTTTGCAGATTCAACTTTAAAGTGACCAGAATCTCTTTATTGTTTCAGACTTCTTTTCGACAATAACTTTGAAGGCACCATCCCTCTAGAACTTGAGGCACATAGTGTACTGTATGAGCTACGATTTGATGAATACCTTGCATCTGTTACCAACAAAAAAGTTGGCCACCGGTAAGCATTACATGCAGATCGGGATGTGCTATGGTGAAACATTAGCAATTTTCATATTATTTAACCCTCTTTTAAGGGAAAATGAAGGTTCTCTGGAAGCTGGTGTTGTCAGATGTGTATATTGATATGTTCCAAATGTTGCTTAACTACATATTTTTTTAGTGATTGTGTTTTTTTGAACTCATAATTGTATTTCTTATAATCTCCAATTGTTGTTTATTTGTAGTATTTCTTGTATTCAAGAACAAAAATATTAGAAATATAACTTTTTACCTATATATAATTGATTATGTATTAATTTAGAGTAAAAAACAATAAAAAAAAAATTTGTATTTTTTTGGGCCTCAAATGCTCCGGTTTTCCTTAAAAACTGGAGCATTTGGTAGCACAAATGCTCCGGTTTTTAAGGAAAACCGGAGCATTTGTGTTGCCAAATGCTTCGGTTCAAACCGGAGCATTTGTAAGAGTCTCAACTGCTCGTATGGCATCTGCTACGCGTGCAATACGGAGCATTTGCGGCCTTAAAAATCGGAGCAATTGAGGTTTTTTCTACTAGTGCTTTAAGAAAATATTTATCTTTTAAATAAAATCCTCTTAAAAACCGGATTATTATTTTCTTTTCTTTTTCGAAAAACAAAATCTTTTCTAAAAAGTTTTTCTATTAAAACTGATTTTTACTTAGATAAAAACGGCTTCCTATTATTTAGGCATGACTTACTCAACTTCATAATCGAACTGTTATACTGCTTCAAGCCTAAGTCTAGTTCCTTTTACATGTTAAGTTCCTTTAACAGATTCGTATAGTGCCATTTAGTTTGTTCCTTATAAAGGAACAAACTCTCATTCTCAAATAAGACTACCAATGTTCCTTACTATCCTTATTACTTGTTCCTTTTACAATGGAACTAGAAAATAAAACGCCTTGCTTTTATTCTTCTTGATCCAATGCTGCTCCAGTATCACTTTTGGGAAACATCTTCACTTAGCCTTCGAAATCCTTACTTGACTTCTTTCTTGACTTAGTATTCTCTTTGTTCATTTCAATGATACCTTAGAAAATCATACACTTAAATAACTTATTAGTTCACTACTTAGTTTGCATCTTTGTTTCTTTGTCATCATCAAAACTAGGGTTCAACAATTTCCCCCTTTTTGATGATGACAACAAAGGTACAAACTAAGGAAATAACAAATAATATAAGTGAATGAAAAAGATAAAACAATAAAGCATAAAATGAAAAATAAAACAAAATTAAGTAACCTACTTAATGTTTGAATTTAATTTTCATTTTTCATTTACCTTAACCTATATTTTTTTTTCATTTACCTTAACCTATTTTTTATTTTTCATTTACCTTAACCTATTTTTTTTATTATTATTTACAGTTTGTTCCTTAAATCTTTTTCCCCCTTTGTCATCCTCAAAAAGAGTAGACTTTGCGTGAAGTTATAAATTGGTTGTAAGACCTTAAGACCATAAGCAAGCACCAATTTTGGTTAAGTTAGAATTGCAAAGGATAAACTTGCTCAAACATCAATCACAGAATACTAGCCATTCCAAGGAAGAAATTATGCACAAATAATCACAAACACAGACATAATAGCAAAAGTCATTTTTATATAGCACTTGTTCCAAAAAAAAACAAAGAAAGAAAAAGTAAAGAAACTAAACAACAGTCTTGTTCCTCGAAAGGGAAACAGGAACTAAGAACTAAGAAAGGGGAGGGGAATTGTTTTCACCAACCTTCTTCTACCACATCCTCCAGTTTATTCATCACTTCACCATGGTTTTCACCAACCTTCTTCTGCAAACTTTCAAGGGCGAGGGCCATTGTCTCCATTTTCTTCTGTTGTTCAACCACCGTATCACTTAGAACTTTCATCAAACCCAACATTTTGTCAGTTTTGTCATCCAAGGTCCAGTGAAGGTGATTATAAGATTTTATCATGTGTTGTGTAGGAAGACAAACTTCGTTAACCCAGCCACAATCATCTGAAGGAACTTGTTCCTCACCTTTGGAACCAGAGGCAATAGGAGGTTTTGGTGGAGGATTTGGAGTAGGTTGGGTTGAAGGATCATCAGTTCTGGGAGTGGAAACAGATGGGGAGTTGTTGTAGATGGAAGGGAGAAATGGTGGTGTTGGTGGAAGAGTTGTAGACGTGGAGGCAAAGGGGTTAGGTCCAGTAAACTCATCCTTAATTTGTTCAAAACTGGAAGGAACAGAAAAAGGATGAGGGAGAGATAGAAGAAAGTTTGGTGAGAGGAACATAAAGCTTTGGAGATGATGGTGGAGTTGGTTCCTTGAAAGTGTGGTGTTCCTGTTCCTCCACATCTGAAAGGACTAAAGGGGAGTCCTTGTTGGAAGGAACAGAAGGAGAAAGAGCAGTTTTCAATCTAGTGTTCTGCCTCACTCTCTTAGGAACAGGAGGGGTAGGCTTTTTGGCAATGTGTTTACGCCTCTTTGGTGTAGGTTCCTTTGGTATAGGAATGGGTTCCTCCAGAATAACATCTTCCAGTTCCTCAACAACTACCTTAGGCAGTTTCCTCTTGCTAGAGGAACTGGGAGTTGTTCTCCTTTGAGTGAGTACTCCCTCTTGGACAGAGAGGTCCAATCCATTAAGAGTTTTCTCATTCAAGATATTTCCCTGCTTAACTCCTAAAGTGGGCCAACCAGTAAGTTTAACTTCAAAATGATGAAGGAGGGATGTAATCAAGGCGCTATAACCAACAACGCAGTTGTTTTCTATACAGTGGGTAAGGTGTTGTATAAACAAAGAGGGAAAGTTGATTTGTATGTGGTGGTCTAAATAGAACATATAGCACATGTCTAAGAGACCCACTTAATTCCTTTTTTCAGTTCGAGGAATGAGTGCTCTCCATACCAAATTGAACAGGACTTTGTGAAGTGGAGAGAGTAGGTTATGGTTTAATTTGTTCTGACCAGCAGTTCCTCCAAATAGTTCAACAATTTTATCCTGAGGAAAATTAGGGAAAGAAACAGTTCCTTTCCTTTTAAAATACAAATTTGTTCCTTGACAAGGAACTTCCCAAACTTTTCCGAATGTTTCTTGATTAAACTTAATTTTCTTCCCCCTAACTTCAGTTGTGCAAAGACCATTAGTGTTGGTAAAATTTGCACAGAATTCATCCATTGCTAAAGGAACAAGAGCATTGTTAAAAGCGAATTCAAAGAGGAATTCCATACCCTGTTCCTTTAGAATGTCTGTTAATTCATTAAATTTCACATTATTTGCCCATTCTAGATCTACGCAAAAACCTAGCACATACCGTGATTCGCTTCTTTAACCCGTTTCTTTGAAGAAGAAGCAACAGTTCCTTTGGAAGCAACAGGAGTGATTTCTTCTTCCCCCTGAGTTTGATCCGGGGACTCTTCTTCATCATCCTCCCCTATTAACTTCCTTCTTCGCATACTCCTTCTTGGAGATTCTAATTTTTGCTCATTAATGGGTGTTTCTTGATTTTGTTCAATTTCGAGGGTTTTGGTAGGGGAAGGAGAATTTTCCATTTTAGTGGAGTTGGGAGTTTTTGAGGTTGGAAAAGGAGAATTTCGTGAGGTTTTTGCCATGATGTGAAGTAGGATTGGGGTTTTATGGTTTGTGAAGAGGTGTGAGGAGTTTCGTTAATGGCGAAGATGAAGAGTTTTAAGGAACACGGTTTCTAGAAAGATGAATTAAAGAGGGAAGGGGATGCATGTAACAGTGTTTTTGTACACGCGGGAAAAAATAAAACCAATAAAAAAAAATGAAAAGAAGGTAAATGAGAATCAAGATATCTGATTCCTATATTTTTGGGATTTTTCGGATTTTTGAATTTTTATGAGTTTTTAATTTTTGGAAAGAAAATAAATGCTAAGGAACTTGTGCTATAGGAACAACTAATGCTACATATCAATGTTCTTCATATCATGCATGTTTCTTTACCTTAGGAACAGTAAGGGGAGTATTATGTGACATTTGTGAGTTGTTTAATTCCTTTGAATTCATGTTTATGTTTTGTAACATTCTAATTTGTAATGGTCTTAGGCAATTAAACACAATTATTTTTAGCACACAAAGTCACTCAAATTAATTCAGACATGGAGAAATGAAATAGGAACAATCACTTAATTTTTATTAATCCTAACTCAAGCCTTAATTTTTCATATCTATCTCTTTGTAAAGGCTTAGTTAGTATATCGGCAATCTGGTTCTCAGTTTGACAAAACTCAAGTTTAATCAAACCTTTTTCAACATTTTCTTTTAGTAAGTGATGTCTGATATGTATATGTTTAACTCTGGAATGATGCACTAGATCTTTAGAAATACTAATAGCACTAGTATTATCACAATAAATAGGAACACAATCAAAGTTTATTCCATAGTCACTAAGTTGTTGTTTTATCCAAAGCATTTGCGAGCAACATGCAGCTGCTGCTACATATTCTGCTTCAGCAGTGGATAAAGCAACTGTGTTTTTTTTCTTGGTACTCCAAGAAACTAAACTATGACTAAGGAATTGTACCATACCTGAGGTGCTTTTCCTATTTACAAGATCTCCAGCATAATCTGCATCTGCATATCCTCTTAGCTCAAATGTATCACTTCTTGGATAGTAGAGTCCAAGATCATCTGTTCCTTTAAGATATCTAAGAATTCTCTTCACGGCAGTTAGATGAGACTCTTCTCCATTGTTCCTTTAAAATATACTCTATAAGCTTTACTATGTGATGAGTATCCTAAAAATATTGCTTCATCACTCCTTGCATCAAATTTCCCAAGATTTTCTTTTCCATTATTATGCACAAAACACTTGCAACCAAATGTTCTAAAATAAGTGATATTGGGTTTCTTTCCAAAATAAAGTTCATAAGGAGTTTTGTTAATGATAGGTCTCATCATGGCACGATTAATTATGTGACAAGCAGTATTAACAGCTTCAGCCCAAAAGTTCCTTGGAAGCTCACTAGCAATTAACATTGTTCTAGACATTTCCTCCAAAGTTTTATTTTTCCTTTCTACAACACCATTTTGTTGTGGTGTTCTAGGGGCAGAAAAATTATGATCTAGGCCATTATCTCTGCTTAAGTCATCAAATTTATAATTCTCAAATTCTTTGCCATGATCTGATCTTATATGCATTATTTTATGACCACTCAAGTGTTGAACTCTTTTAGCAAAGACATGGAACTCATCATAAGTCTCATCTTTGCTAGTGAGAAAAATAACCCAAGTATACCTAGAGTAGTCATCTACAATTACTAATACATACCTCTTTCCACTTCTACTTTGAATTCTCATAGGTCCATATAAATCCATATGAATTAGTTCTAATGGTTTAGTGGTACTTATTATCGTTTTAGATTTAAAAGAGGATCTTACTTGCTTACCTCGAGCACATGCATCACAAACTTGATCAATATGAAATTTTATAGATGGTAATCCTAAAACGATCTTTTGATCAAAGTTTCTCAAGTAATGAAAAGCTAGCATGTCCTAGACGCTTGTGCCAAAGAAGTGAATCATCTTCAATAACACTAGGATAAGTTAAATTAATTTTAGGAACAAGGTCAAGATCCACAATATATGTGTTCCCTTTCCTTGTTCCTTCCAAATTAACCTTCTTAGTTTTAATGTTGATGATCAAGCATTTTTCTTTATAAAATTTTACAGTATTTCCCTTGTCACAGAATTGAGAAATACTTAATAGATTATGTTTTAGACCTTCAACTAAAAATACATTTTCAATGGAGTGTAGTGATGACTTACCAACCTTGCCCATGGCAACTATGTTACCTTTCTTATTGTCACCAAATGTTACACTACCACCTTCATAGGTTGTGAGTGAGAGAAACTTAGTTTTGTCTCCTGTCATGATACCTTAGAAAATCATACACTTAAATAACTCATTAGTTCACTACTTAATTTGCATCTTTGTTTCTTTGTCATCATCAAAACTAGGGTTCAACAGATTATAAGATATAGACTAAAAACCATCATTTGCAAAACGAATTACTATATTATATTTTGACCTTTAAATATTGTTATCATGTTTATACCTATTTAATCTATAAATCTGATATAATCTGATCCTATCGATTAGATCCTCCTTAAATTTTAGATTCAAAGTAGTTTCTCAATCTTGACAACATTATTTAGCATTACGAAGATATGTGAATTATTCCTTAACATGAATATTAAACAACATAATATTATTATTATTATTATTATTATTATTATTATTATTATTATTATTATTATTATTATTATTATTATTATTATTATTATTATTATTATTATTATTATTATTATTATTATTATTATCATCATCATCATCATCATCATCATCATTATTATTATCATCATCATCTCTTAAGTCAAACTAAAACCATATTTTATCAGCTTATTGATTGAAAAGAGCAAGGTGCTACCACAATTTTGAAAAAGACTTAAGTAATACTAAAAAGTAAACAAATTTTCAAAAAACATTTTATGGGGAAAAAATGTAGGACCCCACGATCCAAAAGGACATTATCGATCTTGGTCCTGCGGTTCTATGATGATTGCGTGATCCTCCTATCCTATCCAACTTAACTTTTTCAAGTCTTTTAGATTTAAGCTAAGTTATATATTATTTATATCATAAGATATCGACTTAATACCATCATTTGGAAAACTATTATTGAAATTTATTATATTTTGACCTTTAAATATTTTTATCATACCATTATTTGCAAACTATAATTGTAATCCCCCACAATTTCAAAGGATTTAATAAATATATTTAAGTATTATATATTTATATTTAGACTCAAATGAGTTTGGAAAATGATTTGACTATTTAAAAAGGTTGACTATTTTTAAAAGTCAAATGAAATTAATTTCATGGCTTAATAAAATTGAAAATATTTTAATTAAGCATGTTTTAATAAAAGTTTTAAATATTAAAGTATAGTGAAAAAGAAGTTTAATGGAATCGAAAATCCTAAAAGGATAAAAAGGAAAAGAGTCATGTTGATGATTAAAGTCCTAAGTCGTTCATCTTATTAGTCATCAAATCTCATTAAACCTTATCTCTTTTCCTAAGCCCAAAAAGGGAAGCCTTTATATAAATATCCTAAAACTCAATTATTTTATCCCACACAATTATAATTTCTCCACAAACTTCACGTCATTCAACGCCTTCCTTCTTCCTTCGACTTCTCTCTCTCCTCTTCGTTCGTCATTCTCGTTCTCTCTCTCAAATCTCGTTTCTTCTTCTTCAAGTAACGTTTCTTGTTCAACAAGAAATGTCACCAACCTTTCTCAAAATCGAAGCTTGCTGCCGCCGTGTTGGTGCTGATGTTGCTTGCCGGTGCTACTCTTCCTCCTTCGTTTGTTGGTTGTTTTCTTTCTTCCTTCCTAAGATTCCATTAAAAGACTAGGTTTTTATGTTATTTTATTATTATAAATCATGGTTACTAGTTCAATTACTGTTTTTTTATATATATAATTTCGATTATTATAGTTATATATTATAAGAAATTTCAGATTTGTTTTATTAAGTTTATTTCTAGTTTTACTCATGGAAATAAGAATTTTTAGGGTTTTTATTTGCTAGAAACTAAAGAAATATATTCTGAACTATGAGATTTACTTAGTACGTAATTTTAAATATGTTGAGCATATTTTAAGAAGGGTTATTAGATTTTAAAAGTGTTGTAATTTCATAAAAGAGTTATTTATGGAGTTTTTAAGGATTTTTAATTGCTAGAATAGTAGTACTATACTAGGAATTAAAAATAACGTAAGTTTTACACTTAAAATTGATTTTAAAACGTGTTTTAAAGGAGTTTTAAATTATTTAAAGTTGCTGTAATTTTTATTTTAAGTTATTAATTTTAGTTACCTTGTTTTCTAGGCGGAAAATACATCGTAGGAGACTTTTAACGATTTAAAAGTGGCCTACAGGCTAGTATATACGAGGTTCGTACATTATTTACGTGCTATGTGGCTTAGTATTATGTTTTAAGGAAGGTTTAAATTTTTAGTATCATGTATAGGAACCTGATTTGTTCGTATATGTGATTTCTGGAATTATTTTACATGATTTATGCATGTGTGCAACATGTGACTTAGAATTGTTTATGAGTATGGAATTATATGTTTGTATGGAATATTTGATGCAAGCATGTCAAGTTAGTTTATTTATTAATTCGCATAAGAATTAGTATATGTTAAAGTGAATCATGTAATGCATGTATTCTTTGAGAAGTATCATTTTATTATCTTATTAGGACCGTGGACCTTATTTGGTAAGTTTACAAGTTATACCTATATGAAGGTAAGATTATTGTTGGCTAGGTTCAACAATTAAAGGAAGTTAAGATTAAGATGGAATTAAAGTAGTCTTGGATTGTAAGTTGTGATCACTTGTTAAATCCAAAGATAAAAGAAGTTTTGTTGTGATTGTCTGATTATATTTATATGTTATTGGTATGTGTGTGTATGTGTCAACACAGTAATAATATGTAAATAACGTAAAGTGTAACGAGAATAAGTTATAGACTTTAGACTTGTGCACGTCTAGAGTTGGACGTAAGGGTTGGAGTTATGGTGAGCGTGCCATAGCTTTTCTAGGAATGGGTTGATCACCATCCCTATTTTATTTCAAAGGTTCCTCGATATCGCAGGTCACTAGGAAATGCGGAGTCGCGCCCCCATTTCATATTAGTAGGCAAGACAACTCGTCCAATAACTATTCCATTAAAGTAAATAAAAAGATGTTTGAGTTTAGTTCAGTAAAAGTTATCTGCTGATTATTATATGTTTATTTATTATTTATTCCTACACGTTATTATTTCGTATCATGTTTAGGAATGTTTATGTTTGATACGTAGTACTCAGCTTTGCTGATTACATGCTTTATTTGTGGGTGTGACCATGGCTTTGCTTATTGATCCTGTGATGATCCTTCTCGTGAGCAGAGTCGATATTGCATTTACATTACAGGTTCGCAGATGTGTATCGCATTGGGAATCTGGAGTGCAGAGACTGTATATCTAGCATAGTTTAGTTTATGCTTTCGTAGGAACATTATATTTTAGATGGTTGTTTATTTAAGTTAGTTGTTTAGATTCTCGACATTGTCTTTTACTTGGTGAGTTTTAATAAGTTGGTTTTAGTAAATTGTTTTCCGCTGCAAAATTCTGAATAAGCCGATACGTTATCACACGGGAGATAATGCCTGGGTAATTCTCTAAGTTTTATATTAGAAAGGTATTTCTGAAAAGAGAGAATTATCGGGGTGTTACAAAGTTGTATCTGGGAGCTTTAGGTTATTTTAAGACTTATAGGCGCCTAACTAGCTAGCTAGCTTATTAGTTATTTGAAGGAAACTTTCCTACTTATTCATTTTGAAAGCTTGTATAGAGTATATATTTTTTTTTAAAACCGAAATTGTTTTTTTTCGGAAATCTTGAGGGTGCGTTTTTATTGTTCGAAATTTTTTATTCGAAATTTTGGTTGTATTCAAAAAAAAAAAATTCAAAAATTATGTGAGTTTGAAATATTATTTTTTTTCGAAACATCTTGATAAGTCCGAAATTTTGTTTTTTTTAGGACGAACAATATTTTTTTCGAGTGCATAAGTCCGAAATTGTTGTCTACTCGAAATGTTTTTTTTTTTAGGCACTTAAGTAATATTAGTTTATAAAAAGTGTCTGCGTTTTATATTATTGTATTGTGAGAATGGGTAGTATAAGAAGGGCATATAGGATAGAAATATTATATGTCTCCATTCAATAGTTAGTTCAGCATCATTATATTTTTTCTTCCCTACTAATAATGCATTATTATCATTTCTTCCTATTGACGATGCATTATATTATACTTCCCTGCTAATGATGCATGAATATTTTCTTGCCTGCTAAGATGTTATGTTTTCATGCCTATTGTTTCTTGTGGGAACACGTTAGAGAGAGTACTAAAACATTCTGAGTTATTGTATTATAGTTCCCTGAACATGTCTGCCAGACTAGGAAGCTACTTTAACCTTATCATCTTGAGGAAAGAGATACCTAGTGATGATGAGGTGATAATAGAGTAGGAAGCTATCATAACCCAATTGTATTAAGTGATGATGAGAATGTTTGATGTCATGAGCCTGAAAGTGATAGCAACACTAGCCTAGACATCATTATGTGTTATGTGTTAAAAGTAGGCATCCTTGTTAGCTATATATATGAAGTAATTGAAGAGTTTGATCATACTAGAGCGCAAACCTGAAAGGACATCTACAATATTACTTGGAGACCATATTTGAGCGATATGAATGTTTTAGAGGTGGATGAAAATGGACATCAACCCAAAAGGATTTGAAGATCTATTAGATCTAGGAACTCAAGTTATTATTGTTACTATTATTATTATTATTATTATTATTATTATTATTATTATTATTATTATTATTATTATTATTATTATTATTATTATTATTATTATTATTATTATTATTATTATTATTATTATTATAGTGAAGACTTTGGAGACTTTGAAGATGAAATGTTTACTCCATAAAAGTATAAAGGAAATAAGGATGAGAATGATGGTGTAATTCCATAGAGCATTTATTATGCTTTAAGATTAGTTGTTGGAAAGTAGTCAAGCTATAATGGGTTAAATTTCCTTATTTAACATTCTTATATTGTTGAGGAATAAGTTGGTTATTTTGAATTAGGAGAATATTCTTATTATCGATTGAGGAATAAAAATCATTATTTATTTATATGAGTGAGTAAGAATTTATTCTGGGCACGTGATGGTAAATTTTTTATTATTTAATTATTTTTCATTATGTGATTATATTCTTGCTTGCTTGTTTCTACCTTCATGTTGATGTAAATATATTTTACATGAACGATTATGTGCTTATTAGAGAGCATTTCATGTTGAAACTAGTGAGGAATTGTCTGTTGATGCGATCTTTAACGATCAAATCAAATGTTGCCTTATTAGATGGACATGTAAGTTATGCTGGAACCTAAAGTAGAATTACGTTAAGTTTCAGTCCCGAAGTAGAGTGTCAAACATCAATGATGCCTTAATTAGCTTTTTCTATTCGCCTATTGGCGGAGAAATTGACTCAAGAAAGACCTGAGAATCCCAATTTTGATGGGGACATGTTTGAGAGACTAGCTAAGATTAAACCATCGTACCTTAAGGGGTAAGCTGACCCTATCCTCTTAGAAAGTTGGATTAGGGAGTTTGAAAAGATTTTTGGGATTGTGAATTGTCCTGAGAGTATGAAAGTAGGTCAAGTTATACTTATCTGAAAGATGAGACTGACTTATAGTAGAAGAGAATGAGATATACTAGTATTATGAAAGAGTTTAATTGGAATCCTTTATTGCTGCTTTAAGAGAAAAGTTTTACCCTCTTTTATGAGAAAATAAAAGCTCAGAGGTTCATAAACCTTAGGATAAGAAGTATGACCATCTCTAAGTATTATAGCAAGTTTATAGCATTGTCTAGATTTGCACTTGAGGTAGTAGCCATTGAGGAGTTAAAGGCTCAGTGATTTGAGCAAGGTTTGACTGAGGAAATTCAATTAGGGTTAGTAGATTTCAAAGTGTTTGATTTGCCTATTAGTATACCTACTGGAGAAATCATAAGGTGTATGTACCAAGTTGTTTAGAAATATGCCTTTGAAGATAGGAGGCTGTGTCTTTCCGTCTGATCTGATAGAATTCGATCTAGGAGACCTGGATGTGATTCTTTGAATGAACTGGTTGAGTCTTTACAAGGCTAACATTGATTGTGAGATTCAAAAGTAGGTTGAGAAACCTTGGGAAAATTGACCTCTATAGACGTTTGGGAAACCAAGAAGTTTGGAGTTATCTCTGCTATGCAAGTGAGAATTGATGAGAAAGGGGTGTGAGTTATTCTTCTGTAGCGTGCAGATGTGAGTAAGGAAGCTGAGTTAAAACTTGAGGATGTCCAATAGTGAATGAGTTTATGGATGTATTTCCGAGTGAATTTCAGGTATCCCCTGCTAGAGCTGTTGAGTTACATAGACTTAGTTCCTGGAACTGCACCTATATCTAAGGCACCTATAGAATGGCACCTCCTGAGATGAGTGAATTGAAGGTCAATCAAGAAGCTTTAGATAAAGGTTAATTAGGCCTAGTGCATCACCTTGGGGAGCTCCTGTGTTGTTCGTGAAGAAAAAGGATGGAAGTATGAGGTTATGTATAGACTATAGGTAGTTGAACAATGTTACCATCAAAAACAAGTACCCTTTGCCTAGAATAGATGACCTATTCGACCAATTGAATGGAGCAAGTGTGTTCTCAAAGACCGACTTACGTTCAGGATATCATCAATTGAGGGTAGCCGATAAGGGGATGTACCTAAGACTGCCTTTAGAACGCGTTATATGGTCACTACAAGTTCACTGTAATGCCATTTAGGTTAACCAATGCTCCTGCTATATTTATGGATTATGATAGGATCTTTCATGAGTTTTTGATAAGTTGTAGTGGTTTTCATTGATGACATTTATATATTCGAGGAATGAAACGAGCATGATGAACATTGAGGATTATTTTGGAGACTTGAGGAAAAACCAACTATATGCCAAGTTCTCTAAGTGTGAGTTTCGTTTGGAGAAAGTAGCATTTTTGGGTCATTTGTGTCTAAGGAAGGAGTCTCAGTAGATCCTGCTAAGATTCAAGCTGTGAGTGAGTGGCCAACTCCAAAGAGTGTGTCAGACATTAGGAGTTTCTTGGGTTAGCTGGCTATTATAGGAGATTTGTGGAGATTTCTCGAAAGATAGCAAGACCTATGACAATTTGATGAAAAAGGAGTCTAAGTTTGAGTGGAATGAAAAGTGTGAGGAAGCTTTTCAGATCTTGAAGGATCGTTTAACCTGCACCTGTTTTAACCCTCCTGATGGAATGAGGGATTTGAGGTCTATAGTGATGCTTCGAAGAATGGTTGGGTTGTTGTGCAACAAATGGTAAGGTAATAGCTTATGCTCGCGTCAATTGAAACCTTATGAGGCTAATTACCCTACCCATGACTAGAGTTAGCTGCCATAGTGTTTCATTGAAAATTTGGAGACATTATCTTTATGGAGCAACTTGTAAGATATTTACAGACCATAAGAGCTTGAATACATTTTCACCAAAAAGACTTGAATATGAGGCAAAGAAGATGGCTAGAGTTGATTAAGGATTATGACTAGATATCCAGTATCATGAGGGAAAGCAAATGTGGTTGCTGACGCCTTAGTAGGAAATCGAGTCATAGCTTGAGCTTTGATAGTCCCTGAGGAGTTGTGTGAGATATGCAAAAGTTGAACCTAGAAATTTTAAATCCTGGGGAAAGTGAGGCGATACTTAGTACTCTTTCTTTGGGACTGTCAGTTTTTGATGAGATCATTGAGGGTCAAGTGGGTGATGAGCACCTACATAAGCCTTAGGAGAAAATGAAGCAAGGAAAGGAAGCTGACTTTAGATTCATGATGATGGGAGTCTAAGGTTTAAAGGGAGGTGGTGTGTACCACAGAAGTGCAATGACTTAAGAGACCTTATGGATGAGGGCATATACCCATATTCTGTGCACCCTGGGGTGACAAGTTGTATAAAGACCTTAAGGTTATCTATTGGTGGCCAAACATGAAGCGAGAGGTAGCTGAATATGTGTCTAAGTGTCTGACCTGTCAGAAAGTGAAGATAGACCATAAGAGACCAATGGGGAAAGTTCAATCGTTAGAGGTTCCTGGATGGAAGTGGGATTCTATTTCTATGGACTTTGTGACTGCCTTACCTAAGACGAGAAGTGGAAATGACATTTGGGTTATTGTGGATAGACTGACCAATCGCCGTGTTTATCCTATTAAGGAGACATGGAAAAAGAAGCAACTCGCTAAGACCTTATCATAAGCATGTAGTGAGATTCATGGAGTTCCAAAGGACATTATTCTGATCGTGACTCTAGATTTCTATCGAAGTTTTGGAAAAAGGTCCATAAGGGACAACATTGAAAATGAGTACCTTTCACCCTCGACCGATGGTCAGACTGAGAGGACTAATCAGACTATGGAGGAATGTTGAGAGCTGTGCGATCGATTTTCAAGGAGTTGGGAGACCAATTAGATTTGATTGAGTTTTCTTACAACAATAGTTACCATGCGAGTATAAAGATGGCACCTTTTGAGGCATTATATGGACGGAAATGTAGAAGTCCCATTTGCTGGAATGACTTTAGTGAGAATATAGTCTTGGGGACTGAATTTATTGAGGAGACCGTCAAGAATGTCAGACTAATTCAGGCTCGAATCCAAGCTGCGCAAGATAGGCAGAAAAGTTATGCAGATTAAAACATCGCGAAGATGAGTTTGCTGTAGGTGATAAGGTTCTTGAAAGTATCACCCACTAAAGGCGTTATGAGATTTGGGAAAAAGGGAAGCTAAGTGCTAATATGTAGGCCCATATGAGATTTTGGAGCGATTGGGAAAGTAGCTTATAGATTGCGCTTGCCAATGGAGTTTGAAAAGATGCATGATGTTTCCATATTCCCAACTTAAGCGTATATCCCTGATGAGCGTATGTGTTAGAGCCTGAACGAGTTCAGATAGATAGTAGCCTCACATATGAGGAAAGACCTGTCAAGATTCTCGACAGGAAAGTGCGTAGTACCGCATAAAGATGTTCATATTGTCAAAGTTCTTTGGTCTAACCACGAGTCAGAAGAGGCAACGTGGGAAGCCGAAGAGATATGAAGAAAAAGTATCCAGACCTATTCCTTGAGGTGAGTTACAGGGCGTAACTCGTTTTCTTTAAGGGGGGTAGAATGCGATAAATTTCGCGCTTTTGTCTATTTTTATGAATTTTCATTCATTGTATGCCTATGTGGGAATTTGCACATGTTAGTGCAAAGAAGTAGATCTCCGCATAAGAAAAGTGTTCATAAGTAACAAAGTGTTTTAAAATGGGAAAGTGCAGAAGAGGACTACCTTTTCTCCAAAATTTTCGAAATGAGAGTTCAATTTTGAAAGTAGAGAGTTTTGTGTCAAGTTTCGGGACGAAACTTCTTTTAAGGGGGTAGACTGTAATCCCCACAATTTTAAAGGATTTTAAATATATTTAAGTATTTATATATATATTTAAATCCAAATGAGTTTGGAAAATGATTTGACTTTTAAAAAGGTTGACTATTTTAAAAGTCAAATGAAATTATTTTCATATGCTTAATAAATTGAATATTTTAATTAAGCATGTTTTAAAAGCTTTAAATATAAAAGTATATTGAAAAGAAGTTTAATGGAATCGAAAATCCTAAAAGGATAAAAAGGAAAAGAGTCATGTTGATGATTAAAGTCCTAAGTCGTTATCTTATTAGTCATCAAATCTCATTAAACCTTATCTCTTTTCCTAAGCCCAAAAAGGGAAGCCTTTATATAAATATCCTAAAACCCAATTATTTTATCCCACACAATTATTTTTCTCCACAAACTTCACGTCATTCAACGCCTTCCTTCTTCCTTCGACTTTTCTCTCTCATCTTCGTGCGTCATTCTCGTTCTCTCTCTCAAATCTCGTTTCTTCTTCTTCAAGTAACGTTTCTTGTTCAACAAGAAATGTCACCAACCTTTCTCAAAGCCGAAGCTTGCTGCCGCCGTGTTGCTGCTGCTGTTGCTTGCCGGCGCTACTCTTCCTCCTTCGTTTGTTGGTTGTTTTCTTTCTTCCTTCCTAAGATTCCATTGAAAGACTAGGTTTTTATGTTATTACATTATTATTGATCATGGTTACTAGTTAAATTACAGTTTTTTTTTATATATATAATTTCGGTTATTATAGTTATATATTATAAGAAATTTCAGATTTGTTTTATTAAGTTTATTTTTAGTTTTAATCATGGAAATAAGAATTTTTAGGGTTTTTATTTGCTAGAAACTAAAGAAATATATTATGAACTATGAGATTTACTTAGTATGTAATTTTAAATACGTTGAGCATATTTTAAGAAGGGTTATTAGATTTTAAAAGTGCTGTAATTTCATAAAAGAGTTATTTATGGAGTTTTTGAGGATTTTTAATTGCTAGAATAGTAGTACTATAATAGGAATTAAAAATAACGTAAGTTTGACACTTAAAATTGATTTTAAAATGTGTTTTAAAGGGGTTTTAAATTATTTAAAGCTATTGTAATTTTTATTTTAAGTTATTAATTTTAGTTACCTTGTTTTCTAGGCGGAGAATACATCGTAGGAGACCTTTAACGATTTAAAAGTGGCCTACCGGCTAATATATACTAGGCATGTACATTATTTACGTGATATGTGGCTTAGTATTATGTTTTAAGGAAGTTTTAAATTTTTAGTATCATGTATAGGAACCTGATTTGTTCGTATATGTGATTTCTGGAATTATTTTACATGATTTATGCCTGTGTGCAACATGTGACTTAGAATTGTTTATGAGTATGGAATTATATGTTTGTATGGAATATTTGATGCAAGTATGTCAAGTTAGTTTATTTATTAATTCGCATAAGAATTAGTATATATTAAAGTGAATCATGTAATGCATGTATTCTTTGAGAAGTATCATTTTATTATCTTATGAGGGTCGTGGACCTTATTTGGTAAGTTTACAAGTTATACCTATATAAAGGTAAAATTATTGTTGGCTAGGTTCAATAATTAAAGGAAGTTAAGATTAAGAAGGAATTAAAGTAGTCTTGGATTGTAAGTTGTGATCACTTGTTAAATCCAAAGATAAAAGAAGTTCTGTTGTGATTGTCTGATTATATTTATATGTTATTGGTATGTGTGTGTGTGTGTCAACACAGTAATAATATGTAAATAACGTAAAGTGTAACGAGAATAAGTTATAGACTTTAGACTTGTGCACGTCTAGAGGTGGACTTAAGGGTTGGGGTTATGGTGAGCGTGCCATAGCTTTTCTAGGAATGGGTTGATCACTATCCCTCTTTTATTTCAAAGGTTCCTCGATATCGCAGGTCACTTTGAAATGCGGAGTCGCGCCCCCATTTCATATTAGTAGGCAAGACAACTCGTCCAATAACTATTCCTTTAAAGTAAATAAAAAGATGTTTGAGTTTAGTTCAGTAAAAGTTATCTGCAGATTATTATATATTTATTTATTATTTATTCCTACATGTTATTATTTAGTATCATGTTTAGGAATGTTTATGTTTGATACGTAGTACTCAGCTTTGCTGATTACATGCTTTATTTGTGGGTGTGACCATGGCTTTGCTTATTGATCCTGTGATGATCCTTCTGGTGAGCAGAGTCGATATTGCATTGACATTACAAGTTCGCAGATGTGCATCGCATTGGGAATCTGGAGTGGAGAGACTGTATATCTAGCATAGTTTAGTTTATGCTTTCGTAGGAACATTTTCTTTTAGATGGTTGTTTATTTAAGTTGGTTGTTTAGATTCTCGACATTGTCTTTTACTTAGTGAGTTTTAATAAAGTTGGTTTTAGTAAATTGTTTTCTGCTGCAAAATTCTGAATAAGCCGATACGTTATCACATGGGCGATAATGCCTGGGTAATTCTCTAAGTTTTATATTATAAAGGTATTTCTGAAAAGAGAGAATTATCGGGGTGTTACAATAATATAGGTCATGTTTACTATTTTAATGTGTCGTGTCAATAAAAAATCACAAACTTACAACAATTTCAAACTTATGGTTCAAAATTTTGTTATATATATATATATATATATATATATATATATATATATATATAACCTAAAGCTCCCAGATACCACTTTGTAACACCTCGATAATTCTCTCTTTTCAGAAATACCATTATAATATAAAACTTAGAGAATTACCAAAACATCATCGCCCGTGTGATAACGTATCGGCTTATTCAGAATTTTGCAGCGGAAAATAATTAACTAAACTTTAATTTTATTAACTCGAGAAATAAATAAACAAGTGTTTAGGACTTAAACAAACCAACTTAAACAACTCAAACAAACTGAAATAAAATATGTTCTTAACAATGCAGAAAATAAACTATACTAGTTACACATTCTCTCCATTCCAGATTCCCAATGATGCACATCTGCGAACCTGTAATGTTAATGCTATACTGAATCTGCTCACCATAAATGATCATCACAGGATCCATAAGGCAAAGCCATGATCACACACACAAATAAAGCACGTAATCAGCAAAGCTGAGTACTACATACTAAAACATAAGCATTCCTAACATGATACTACTAATAATGTGCAGGGATAAATAATCATATAATCATATGACATTCTGCAGACAACTTTTACTGAACTAAACTCTAAACATCTTTTTATTATTTTAAATGGAATAGTTATTGGACCCTGAGTTGTCCTACCAACCAGCCTTCATTACAAAGACGAAATACGGTCATGACTCAGTATTCCCGAATGACCTGTGATATCGAGGAACCTTTGAACTAAAAGAAGAATGGGGATCAATCCATCCTAGAAAAAGCTATGGCACGCTCACCATAACCCCAACTCCCAATGTCCAACTCTAGACGTGCACCAGTCTAAAGTCTACAACTATTCTCGTCACACTTTATGTTAATTACCAATTATGAATTGTTATGACACACACATACAAGCAACACGAAAATAATCAAATAATCACAATGAACTTCTTTTATCTTAGGATTTAGTAAGTGATCACAACTTACAATCAAAAATTACTTCCTTTAATACAATCCATTTTATTTGTTGAACCTAGCCAACAATCCAACTTACCTTTATATAGGCATAACTCCAACTTACCAAATAAGGCCCACAGTCCTCATAAGATAATAAAAATAATACTTGCCAGGAATACATGAATAACATGATTCAATCTCTATAACGTATATCAATTCCTCATGCGAATCAATAAATAAACTTTCTTTTCGTGCTTGTATCAATTATTCGATACAAACATACAATCTAGTATTCATAATAAATCTCAAATCACATGCTTGCACACAGGCATAAAACATGTAACAATCAAATACTAGAATATCATATATATATGAACATAATAAGTTCCTATGCATGATACTAAAAATCTCTTAAACATGATACTAATCACATAGCACGCAATTATGTACGTACCTCGTGTAAACTAGCCTGTAGGCCACTTTTAACTCTCTAAAAGTTTCCTACGAAATATTCTCCGCCTAGAAATCAATTTAACTAAAATCAATATTCTTAAATAAAAAAATACAGCAACTCTAAAATATTTAAAATCCCCTTTAAATATGTTCAAAAGCTGATTTTAATATCAAAACTTCAAATACTTTTAATTCCTAGCATAGTACTACCATACTAGTAATTAAAATTCTTAAAACTCCATCAATAAAACCTTTCTGAAATTCCAACAACTTTAAAAATCAATGAACCTACTTTAAACATATATAAACATGTTTAAAATTATAATCTAAATCAATCTCATAGTATCTATTATGCTACTATGGTTTTCTAGTAATTAAAACCCTGAAAAATCCATGCGTTAATGATTAAAACTTCAATCTAATCAAAATAAATAAATCTGAATTTTTATTCTTGTAATATAAAATATATATGAATCAAGATTACTTATTAAAACAGTAAATTAAAACCAATAATCATAATTAACATCAAAAGAAAGCATAAAAACATAGTCTTTAATGGAAAAGTATAAAAACATAATCTTTAATGGAAACTTGAGGAGGAAGAAAAGAAAAGGGAGAAAAAGAGTGAAACACCAAAATCGCGAGTGAAATATGGCAGCAGAATTGCGAAATTTGCAGAGGTTATAACTAATAGAATAAGAATCGGAATTGAGTTATTCTTGAGCCTAAATTTAATAACTTTTCGAGATCTACAACTTTCAAGAAGGAAGTTTTGGCTAAAAATAAACGAAACTATGAGAAATCTGGCCAATCAGATTCGGGTGAGAGAAAAAAAACGAGTGAAGGGAGAGAAAGAAAACCATGAGGAGAGAAAGAATAGAAAGTGGCGTGAGAGTTAGTGAGAGAAGAGAGAAAAATAAATCTTTGTGTGGAATAAATAATTGGGTATTAAGATATTTATAAAGAGCTTCCTTTTTGGGCTTAGGAAAAAGAGATAAGGTTTAATGAAATTTGATGATGAACAAGATAAATAACTTGGGACTTTAATCATCAACATGACTCTTTTTCCTTTTATCCTTTTAGGATTCCTGGGTTCCTCAATTCATTAGACTTCCTTTTCAATATAAATTAGTATTTAAAACTTTTATCAAAACATGCTTAATTAAAATATTTTCAACTTTATTAAGTCATGAAAATAATTTCATTTGACTTTTAAAATAGTCAACCTTTTTAAATAGTCAAATCATTTCAAAACTAATTTGTGTTTAAATATAAATATATAAATACTTAAATATATTTATAAAATCCTTTAAAATCATGGGGGATTACACTTTCCAACTCACTAAAAACTACCAGCTAACTTGTGCTCCGGCTAAGAATCCGATGAGGTTAGGCCCACATTTGGGATTAAAAGTTTCCCCCCCCCCCCCCCCCCTTTTTACTCTTTCTTCCTCCCCCGTTCTACTCTTCCTCTCTTACCTTCAATCCCCTTAAACTATTCACATTCTTACCTTCAATTTCCTCCAACAACCTCTCTGTAAGAATCATCGACTACTCTTTGATTTTTACAGAGGTTATTTTACACTCTATATCCTCCACTTCACCCAAAAATCCAGAATACCAAACTCCTCTTTTTCCTCCTTTATTTCGACTTTTATGGCAAGAGAAATTACACGGTTGCTTTTTTGGTTCTTTTACAAAAAGTATTAATTAGGTTAATTAAGAGTTATTTAGCTAAAGGTTGGTGTGGCCTTAATAACTAACGAAGTTAACGACGGTAGTTATTAAGAGTATTTTGATGAATTTTCAAAATTTTAAGGGCACCTTGTCTATTTTTGAAACCGTGAGAATACCTAGTACATTTTGTAAAACTTTTGACCTCTTAGGTACCTTGTGAAAGATTTGTTTTTTTTTTTCAAAACTTACAAAAAAAAAGTAAACCAACCATAGCGTACTAGCGTGGAACAACCTAGCTAAGCTTGGGATAGTGGTAAGGAAATAACATTCCAACCTCAAGGTTGGGCGTTAGATCAGCACTAGGAGCGCTTTGGGAGAGGGTTTCTCCTTACCATCCCCCTCGACCTCAAAGTGTCTACCTACAAACCAATGTCGGGTTAACTTGCGAGAGGTGTCAGTCTAATAGGACCCATCATCTTACCAAGAGATCTCTAGTAGGAGCCCTCTGCCCTCACAAAAAAAAAAAAAACAAACTTGCGTAAAACAGTTTGTCTGTGGACTGTGGTGGGTACATAATGCCGTAGCAGCGTGTTATAATACTTCCGTTAAAATATGTGTAATCAACGTCATGGGAATGTCCTCAATTTGCCTTTTGCAACGGTGTGAAGATAACTGATAAAGCAATGAATTCAAGCCTCATCATGAAATGATTGAATAGACTACCCATAAGGCCATAAGCCCATAATGCCCCAAGTAAGTCAATAGCATATTGGCGTTGAAGCCGTTGATATCTTGTCTGTATGGAGTACGTGTTTTGAAGTTTGGAAATTGTGGGTGATTAAATGTCCCACTATTTTACTAATTATTTTAAGAATTAGGTAATAATAAAATCCCGATTCTGTTGTACTGAGATGAAATAAACTGAAATTAATTGAATTAAATTAAAATATAGAGAAAATAAATTAAATTGAAATTAACCGAACTGAACTAAACTGAACTAAATTGAACCGAACTGAATTGAGATTAATTGAACTGAACTGAAGTAAAATTAAATGAATTGAGCTGAACATAAGTCCAAAAAAAAAGGCCTAAATCTTTTAGGCTACCTTCTATCGGGCCCTCACCCAAAAGCTCATTACAACTAAACACCCCAACACTCCTTAAATCCCAAGCAAATGTTGTCCATCTTTTGTTCGTATTTTATAATTTTTTTTTCTTATCTTATCTTTAAAAATTTATATAACCTTTTTGTATATACCGACTAAAATTCTCGGGTTCTCCCAGGTTGGAACCCAAAAAATCAGTTGGTGCCATCATCGTAGAACATAAATTTTCAATCAATTTCATGGTGAACAATAAAAGATTTTTTTAAAAGAATTACTGACGACAAAAATATTTTACAAAGTAAACGCCTGCATGCCATAGTGAATTGTCATGGGATGTGGTGTTACTCTGCCAAAAAGGAAGGAAAAAGACGACTATGATTGGTTTTTGCGCGACCTTATGCAGCGCATACCAGATTTATAGGAACGGGATGGTGCGTGGTGGGTTGGCATCATGCAATGTAGGCTAGTGCACGGTGGGTTGGCCTCGTACAGTGCAGGTCTAGTCAGGGTCGAGGGAGGGTAGGAAGGAGAAGAAAACTCTAAAGACGGGAAGTTTACTCGACATTTAATATGTTTCAATGTGAACCGAATTCGATAGATATGAATTTGACTCAAATTGAAACTAACCCGACCCCAACTAACACAACCCAAAATTAAAACAACATACATTAGAAAAGTGAGAAAGCTTTTCATCGTATAGAGAGTTTTCAATCTGATTGCAAAGATGCTAAAATCTACATTTGAATGATGGAACAAGTGATAAAGCTTTTCGTTATGTAGGGAGTTTTCAATATGATTGCAAAGTCATTGCAATAGTTTCCTTAGAAACTTTCTCTAAAAACTTGATTAGAGAAACTAAGTTGCATACTAAAAAGAATTCTGAAATCAAAATCCTCTCACTTCTCTATGGATATACTCACAACTCTTTGGTCACACCTTTCAAAAATTACCACAAAACAAATCCTACACTATTCCTCTAATTCAAGAAAATTGACAAGAATATTTGTGTTTGGTACTCGTTTAAACTGTTGTACAATCAACTCTATAACACTTAAAATACTTATTTTTATGCAATTAAAAGCACACGTAGCAATTTCCCATCCCGATTTAAAATCCAACAAGAATTCCCATAAACCATTTCTCCCTAAAACATAACTAAGAACTCTTTATCTAATAACTCAAAATTTTCAATTCATCCTATCCACGCCTACCATTTTCCACCAATAACCACAGTATCAATAAAACTACAACCTAGAAACTGTATATATTCCACATAATAACCTCCATTCATCCATGTGATGTCACTAACAATACTATTATTTCTTGCCTTCCTCAAAAACCACAACCTTAACTTAGACGTTAATACTTAATGCCTCCCCCTCTACCATATCACTATGTTTAAAAACTAATGAGGAGTATTAGCAAATCCCGGAAGAGTAGGTAAACTTCTAGACAACCTAAAAAAACAAAACATAAAAATCCAATCCACAAAGCACAAACAGTCAAACACCATACTCCTTAATAAATGTCAAAATTAAAACGCATCTTTTCCCCCCCTCCTCATCTCATTCTCTCAGCGTCAAATACTTCCTGTTGTCTCTCTTTTTTTTCTTCTTCTAATATTCTCTCTCCTCACCTAGTCACCCTTTGCTACTCCTACTCCAGCTCATGATTACAGATTACTTGCCATAACTTACAGGTGTTACCACTTCTAAATCCCCACTAATTAAAAACACTCAAGAATTTCCTTAAAATAATCAAGGAGAACGTACCAAAGTTGCTCTCAAATCCATTAAAAATGGAAGGAATTACCAATTCTAAAGGCAGCCCATTAAGGAAATCAACACCTTCTTCTCCTTCTCCTTCTTCTTTATCTTCTTCTTCTCCTTCATCTGACAAAAAACAAAAGAAAAAACTCTTTAAACTAGAAGAAGAAAAACTTGGTTTGCTTCAAAATCTTGACGACCCAATGAATACCTCTTTCAACTCTGATTTCACCGTTAAAGTTGAACAACCTTCACAACCCTCTTCTTCTAGCGACATTTCCGGCGAACCCAAAAAATCTCCGGCGAATGTCGCCGGAGATATCCCACCTCTGTTACGTGGGTCAAGCTACGACTTCCAAAACGACGCCTTTTTTCCTAATAAAAAGAAGGCACACCAAAACGACATCAACAATGCCGTTTTGGTGGAAGATGATGATGAATCTTCTGGAGAGTTCGATTTTCCGAAGAGTGAACTAGATTTGGAGAACCAAATTTTGTCACCTGTTACTGAAAGTCCAAATGAGTATGGAAAAATTACACCCAGAACTCACCATCATACGGTGTCGTTCAAGGAGGCTGAGTTGGTTCAGAGGAGACCAAGTGATAGTCATAATCAAAACGCTGCGGTTGGGGTGAGTGGAAGGGAGGATCAAGTAGTTCAGTGCAGCTCAAACGCGTCGTTTCAGCAGAGGAAATCTGGGTTGTTAATGAGGTCAAAGACAAAGTCAAGGTTAATGGACCCACCAGATGAAGATAAAAGATCTGGAAGAGTAAATAATAATAGGTCTGGGTTTTTGGGTAAAAGTGAGGAGATTGAAGAAGATGATCCCTTTGATGAGGATTTTCCAGAGGAATATAAAAAGGGTAAAATTAGTTTTTTTACTGTTTTACAGTGGGTAAGTTTGGTGTTGATTGTTGCTGCTTTAGTTTGTAGTCTTGTGATTGGGAAATTGAGGGATAAAGCTATATGGGATATGCAGTTGTGGAAGTGGGAAGTAATGGGATTAGTGTTAATTTGTGGGGGGTTAGTTTCTGGCTGGTTAATTAGGATTGTTGTGTTTTTTATAGAACGTAATTTCTTGCTTCGAAAGCGTGTTTTGTATTTTGTTTATGGGTTAAGAAGTTCAGTGCAGAAGTTTTTGTGGTTGGGTTGGGTTTTACTTGCTTGGATTTTGATATTGGATAAGAAAGTTGAGAAGGAGACTAAGAGTCAAGTGTTGCCGTATGTAACCAAGATTTTGATATGTTTTATGGTGGCTACATTGATGTGGTTAGTCAAGACATTGCTTCTTAAGGTGTTGGCGATGAATTTTCATGTTAGCGCCTTCTTTGATCGAATTCAGGATGCGTTGTTTAATCAGTATGTGATTGAGACGTTGTCTGGACCACCTTACCTTGAGATTCAGCGTAATCAGGAAGAGGAGGATAGAGTAGTTTCTGAGGTTCAGAAGCTTCAGAATGCTGGGGTTTATATCCCACCTGATCTTAGGGCCAACTGTTTTCCTAACGAGGGGAAGCCGCCTGTGGGGAGTGCAAGGTCCGCTGCAAGTGCATTGCAGAGGAGCCCTCGTATTGGGAAGAGTCCTAGGAGTTCGGTGATTGGGAAGAGTCCTAGAGCACCTTCTAATTCTAGGAGAGAAGAGTTAGAAGAGAAGGATGGAATCAGTATTGATCACTTGCATAGGTGGAATCAGAAGAATGTGTCTGCTTGGAACATGAAGAAGTTGATGAATATTGCGCGGAAGGGGGTTCTGTCAACTCTTGATGAGCAACTTGATCAGCGTGTTGAGGAGGAGGACTCGGCATTGCAGATTCGTAGTGAGAAGGAAGCAAAAGCTGCTGCCAAGAGGATATTCACTAATGTGGCTGGACCAGGTTCAAAGTAAGACACCATTTTTATGCACATATAGTTTCGGGGCTTATGCCTATTAGTTCCTATACTCCTCTTTCATAGGCTTCTCTTCTGCTGCTATCATCCTTGTTTTTGCTTTGAGTTTCCTGTTCTGATTTTTTAAAGTCAGTGTTCTGAATCTGTCATGATCGTGTCCTTGTTCTGTTTTTATATGTTAAAGACATGTACATGAGTCAGACTTGATGCGCTTTCTGAGAGAAGATGAAGTACACCGGACAATTAGTCAATTTGAAGGAGCTGGTGATGGTAAAGGTATCAGCAAGCGGGCACTTAAAAACTGGGTGGTAAGTGAGATTGACCTTTAATCTTCTTGTTCCAACCTTCAACTAATTGCTGTGAATTTAATCTTGGAAGAATGACTATATTTCTATTTATCAGGTTAATGTGTTCAGAGAAAGGAGGGCTCTTGCGCTCTCTCTTAATGACACGAAGACAGCTGTGAACAAGCTTCACCATCTGGTGAATATTGTTGTTGGTATCGCTGTAGTGATTATCTGGCTTCTAATCCTAGGTGTCCCTGTTACTCACTTCCTGGTCTTTGTGAGCTCCCAAGTTGTTGTACTGGCTTTTATGTTTGGGAACACCTGCAAAACAACATTTGAAGCAATCATCTTTCTGTTTGTTATGCATCCATTTGACGTGGGTGATCGTTGTGAAATCGATGGGGTTCAGGTAGAAATGCAATCCCCCTAACGAAATATATTAAACATCAGATACAAATGCTACTTCTTTCTGTATGTCTTCAAGGTCTGATATCTTTTTATCCTCATGGTTTTGGTTCACAGATGATTGTGGAGGAGATGAACATATTGACTACTGTGTTTCTGAAATTTGACAACCATAAAATCATTTATCCTAATAGCGTGCTAGCAACGAAGCCTATCAGTAACTACTATAGAAGTCCAGATATGGGAGATGCCATTGATTTTCACGTCCATGTCTCATCTTCGGTGGAAAAGTTATCGTTGATGAAAGAAAGAATAACAAGGTAAGCTGATGCTTCATCCGTTTAGAAATAGTTGCACCATTTTTAACTTTCATGCATGTCGATGTACGATTTCAACCATTAATATCTTTAATTATCAATAAAATGTTTATATTAAAAAAATTTACATCGAGATAAATCTAACAAGACCCTACATGACTATGTTTTTCCTAAAATATAAATCACCACAAACAATCTAAGTGTAAGATGTGAATAGTGTACAAAATAGAAATAGTACAACTATTTTTAAACGGAGGAAGTATGTATTTGTCATCCTCATAGGCTATTCTTCCCCCTCAAAAGATGGAAGGCAACTTGTGTGGTGGAGCAGTGGTTCTCATTCCATGTTGCTTTCGGCTTTTGGTGGGGGGGGGGGGGGGGGATCCTTAGGCATGTCTACCACATCTTACTGCAGTCCAGGCAACATTTTTCATTTGTTTTATAGGGTCTCACTGTCTTTGTCATCTCCATCTTATACCGCATTTTGGCATATTTAACAAAAGCATCATTTTTCAAAGCTTTCAGGGTTCTTTCCAGCATACAAGTCTGAATAGAAAACGATAAATAGATATGCAATCATCTATAAGAGTTTGTCATTTTATGTGCGTGTACCGGATGTTCATATCTAGGTCGATAGGTCCTAACCACTCTCAAAAGTTATTCCTACACTCAGTTTTTTTTTTCTTCAAAGAATAAAAATGTAACCAATCATCTATAAGTGATATGGTGGTACCAATTACCACATGTCTGTGTTTCAACCAATCAAAAAGAAAAAATTCATGTTCATTTTGTTTCATTTTTGTTCTCAAACATGATTCAGGTATATCGACAACAAGTCGGATCACTGGTACGCCCCAATGATAGTAATGAGGGATGTGGAGGACATGAACCGGATAAGATTTTCGCTATGGGTATCACATCGAATGAACCACCAAGACATGGGAGAGAGGTGGGTGAGGAGATCTGCTCTTGTCGAGGAGATGATCAAGATTTTCAGAGAGCTCGACATAGAGTACCGGATGTTGCCTATGGATGTCAATGTTAGAAACATGCCAGCTTTGGTTTCTGATAGACTTCCATCTAACTGGACTACCACTGGTAGATGAACATGTTTTTGGAACAAGCATGAGAAAAAGCGGCTCTTTTCAATACCTTTGGTCCAAAACGTACATGATGCTAGTGTTGCTAGCGGGGAATTATGTGAAAGGTTAATTTACGAGGGCCTTTTTTTCCAACTTTTTTGCCTTTCTTGTAGCACCAGTTTTTCTTGTGAAAATTGGCCTGAGTTGAGAATTTATATGTATATTATCGTCATTGATTAATAGTCTACTTAGTAGGACGTGCTTTCTCTGTTCAATGTGGACCAATAATAGTAATGGTAATGGGATCTTCATATTTGAATATTCAATATCCTGTTCTAAAAGTCAAAATATTCTTATTTTTTTTGAAAACAAAGTCAAATGTTGTGAACTTCAATGGTTATTTTAATTCAAAAGATACGTTAAATGTTACACCTGGAGGCTGGTAATGTACTTTCCAACTTTATTTGAAAACGAAGTACCATTAAGAAGCCATTAAACTAAAGAAAACTTAACAAAACTATCTTATTCTTTTTGTACCCCGAATAAACTAAATTGCGCTAATCTACGTTCTTTTAAATATTTTATGAAAATATCTATGCATGACAATACTATTCACTAAAGAATTATGCCTAAAAATTTTGTCAATTATGTGATTCGTGGCCGATAAAGGTGCATTCTCTTTACTATGAGGGTATTTGGCAATTATAGAGAAAAAAAAAAGAATTATATCTCAATTTTAGAGTTTTGACTAGTCAAAAACTCAAAAAAGGATGTTTGGTAGAAAAATAGTTTTAAAGAGAGTTTTGTAATAAAAACCTTCAAAATGAAGTGAATATATGTTCAATAACACTTTTGCCTCTAATAATAATATTACACATATGTATAAAAATGTCTATAAATGTCATTTTTTACAAGCAAATGGGCAATAAGCCTTAAGCAATTAGTTAATTGTTACGAAATACATTAATAAAAAAGGTGTTGTCAAATCAACAGTCAAATCAACTGAACAAAAAATAAAAACTCTAACAAAAAATTCTAAACTCTAACCGTTAAATTCTAAATTCTATTTGTCAAATAGGGCCTATATTTTTCTTGAACTTAAATCTAAATTTATCTAGAACTTGTTTACTAAGGTGTATAGTAAGAACTTATTGGAACTTAAGGTGAGTTTTCCTTCAAATTCAATCTTAAACTCCTGACTTACGTTTTTCTCACATCAATTTTTCACCATATTTTGATTATATCTACCCATTCCAAACTTATTACAATTTTATACTTTATCTCTTGTACTCCATATTCTATATAGATATTATAAGAAAGGACCATCGACACTTTTTAGTAGAGCAACTTACAACCATTGCAAGAGTCTTGGGTAAAGTCTTCATTATCAAGACCTCCAAAGACTCGATCCCACTTGGATGATTATGGGTAAGACTTTGGTAGTCTTGTTCAAAACTCGGTTTGCTACGGCAGCAGCAGTAGTTCAGTTTGAGAAGAAATAGTTTTTGGTTTTCCCCCCAATTCTGTCGTGTATTGCTTCTGTTGTGTGTTTAATATACAACCCTAGAGTTACATTACAAGTGGGCCAATAATATAGTGCAGCTATACAATAAATGACACGGGCCCAAACTCTAATACATGTATACTACAGCCCATATAATCCAACCCCCTCCTCAAGTTGGAGCAGTAGGAGTACCAATGCCCAACTTGCCACGTAAATACGAAAACTGACGGACACCAAGAGCTTTAGTAAAAATGTCGGCAATCTGTTCGGTAGTGGGAACATGTGCAGTAGTGATGATCCCCTCCTGAATCGCGTCACGAATATAATGACAATCAACCTCGATGTGTTTCGTACGCTCATGGAAAACAGGATTCTGAGCAATGTAGAGAGCCGATTTGCTGTCACAAAATAGAGAACTGGCATGAGGGGAAGAAACACCAAGACTCCGTAATAAGGCGCGGAGCCATTTAAGCTCGGCAGTCACATCCGCCATGGAACGGTACTCGGCCTCTGCCGAAGAGCGAGAGACAGTGTGTTGCTTACGCGTTTTCCAGGAAATAGGAGAGGCACCAAGAAAGACAAGCCAACCAGACACAGAACGACGAGTTAAGGGACAACTCGCCCAATCAGAATCACACCATGCGGTCAGATGAAAATCACACAAGGAGGAAAGAATGATCCCTTGACCAGGATTCCCTTTGAGATAGCGGACGACACGAAGGGCGGCTTCCCAATGTAACTGTCGAGGCTGGTGCATGAACTGAGCCAAAACATGAACCACATAAGCAAGGTCAGGGCGAGTAAATGCCAGATAAATGAGACGACCAATGAGTCGTCGATATTGAGAAGGATCAGCATAGAAGGAGCCATCATCACGAGCCAAATTGTGATTTTGTTCGAGCGGTGTGTCAGCAGGTTTCCCGCCAAGAAGCCCTGTCTCAGAATAATGTCAAGAGTATACTTGCGTTGCGAAAGGAAGAAGCCATCAGAACTCCGAGCAACCTCAATACCAAGAAAATACTTCAAAGGACCAAGATCTTTCATCCGAAAACAATCCCCCAGATATCGTTTAAATGCAGAGAGAGCACCAGAGTCATTACCAGAGATGATAAGGTCATCAACATACACCAACACATTCAAGCGAACATCTCCGCGACAATAAGTAAATAAAGAGTAATCTGAATAAGAGTGAGAAAATCCATACTGACGCAAGGAGGCCGCAAGTTTGGCAAACCAACATCTAGGAGCTTGGCGAAGACCATATAAGGATTTCTGAAGCTTGCAGACCTGATTCGAGCTGCTGGGACTGAAACCAGGGGGAAGCTTCATATAGACCTCCTCATCAAGATCACCATGAAGAAAAGCATTATGGACATCCATTTGATGAACCTCCCAATTGTAAGCAGCTGCGACAGACAGAAAAGCACGGATAGTGACCATTTTAGCTACTGGAGCAAAGGTCTCATTATAATCGATCCCCTCAACCTGATGATTGCCCAGAATAACCAAGCGAGCTTTGAGACGTTCAACACTGCCATCCGAGTTATATTTAATTTTATAAACCCATTTGCATCCCAAAGCTTTCTTTCCGGGAGGAAGAGAAGTCATCACCCATGTTTTGTTATCCTCAAGAGCACTAATCTCCTTTTGCATGGCCTCGCGCCACCCAGAATATTGCATAGCCTCTTTGAAACTAGTGGGCTCAATGCCCTCATCAACAGCTGCAAGAAAGGCACGATGGCGAGCAGAAAAACTATCACAATTCACAAAATGTGCTATAGGATAAGGAGTAGTACCTGAGGGATCGGAAGCATGGGATGAACCTGGAGGAGGTCTCTCTGACTGCACAACATTAACCACATAATCTCGCAACAAAACATTAGGATGCTTCTCTCTGTGCCCACGGCCCAAGGGAGGAGGAGAAGGTATGGCCTCAACAACAACATCAGCCGGCCCAGAAGGAGGGGACACGGCTGGATCATCAGTGGAAGGAAGGTCCTGGGCCGCGCAAGGAGGAAGCGCTGAACCAGAAGTAGCGGACACGGGGCCCAAATCAGAGGAAGAAGTAATTGGGCCAGGTTCAAGGGAAGCGGGTGAAGGAGGAGAGGAAGGGAGAGGAATGGGCTCAGTAGAGAAATCGTGTAGGGTGGGATCGTTTAGAGTGGGCTCGGTAGGGGAAGAAGAGGAATCAGGGGAGGAAAAATAGGGAAAAGAAGTTTCAAAGAATTGGACATCTCTTGACACAAAAATGTCACCAGTGTTTAAATCATAAAGTTTCCACCCTTTCTTGCCTGTGGGATACCCAATAAAAACACAATATTTCTGTTTTCTTTTTCTATTTTACGTGTTTTTATTTTGAAAATTTCTCCCAGTTTGTTGTCAAGGTGTAAGTGGGTACTATGGTTTTTATCTTTTTCCAATGATATAGCCATCCCTTTGCTCCTTTCATCCGTCCAAATATATTTCTCTTTTTCAATATGGTTTGTCTCAATTATATTTTTCAATTATTTTAGATAAATTTAGTTTGTCAATTTGGTACTCTTTCATAGGTCTACTTAACAAGATAGAAAGTAACACATACTCCTCTCCAAATTCTTTTAATGTTTTGTGGGATTATTTCTTTTACTACAAATCTTGCTCTCTCCTATATTCTTTTAGCAAATACCACCCATTCTCTAAATTCTTATCCATGGATTATTTCTAATTTTGATTATTTCTAATTACCAAAAGATTTTTTTTTGCTTTCTATCCACCTTGTCACTTGTACCCATATATAAATTCTCGTTCTCTCAGAAATTCATTCTTTCCTATTAAAAAATAAAAAATAATACGCTTTTATGTTCTTACTCCTCCTTGTGCTGATATTTGGACCTATAATAAAAACAAGAATAATTGCATTACAAAGAAGATTATGCTACGAATGAATAACAACTAATTTTGTAGCTTAGTTATATGATTATTCCGTAATCAATATTGATCCAGCATGGAATAAGCGGTAGGGTCTGAACCGGTATGTTCTTCGTATGTAAGCCGGTTTGGTTTCCTGCAAGAGAGAACATGTAAACTAACCTCGGGGTTGATCCGAGGAACGCCTCTCCGATGCTTAAGTCAGTAACGGGTAAACCGGTAGCTCTTAAGTAGAGTATGATTGTGTTTGTGAACGTACCTCATGACTCAGATCAACGGGGTATTTATAGGAGCCGGTAAGAGTCCTTGTTCAAGTAGGACTCTGCTCCTATTGGTTAGATGTAGGTATATTCCTTTGGGATATACTTTTATCCTCTATTGAGGTTTTATCTTTCGGCCCGCAAGCGCATGTAGATAGAAACTGGATCAATCCCAGGCCCATGGGTAGTGGCCCAGTGAGGGATACTGTTTGGTATCTCAGTGAAACCGGTATGACGATGTCAACAGTTCCGTAGTAAGCATGTTGACCATGATGATACTTATTGGTCTAGGTAGACCGGTATGGAACTTAGTCAGCCTCCATACAAATATATTATGAATCGAGAAAGTATTAGTAGTTGAAAATTTGTTAAATCTTTAATGGATCTACACTAGGTTTTCACTAAAGCAAAACCTAATCACATACTCCCTCCGTTTCATTTTAATCTACACACTTACATTTTTCACGCATGCCAATGTAAAACTTTGAGGATATATATCTTTAGTTTTGTATTTGTAAAAATTATAAAAAAGTACATATTAATAAAATACATACTAAGACGAATCTAACAAGATCCCACATGACTATGTTTTTATTCACGTATAAATCACAAACGATGGTCAAAGTGCAATTTGTGAATAGTGTAAAATGTCAAAGTGTGTAGATTAATATGAAACGGATGGAGTACAAGCTAAGTCCAGTGGTATTCAATTCTAAAATGAATTGGTAATAAGAAAAATTGTCTACTTATAATCTTGGATAAAAATGTACTAGTAAATAATAATACTCCCTTTGTATTTTTTTTTATCTTTCTCACTTAAAATCTTGACACTATTCATAGTTAGAGAGAATCTTTTAGATTTTTCTCAATATATAAGAAAAATATAGTCATGTGGGGTCTTGTTTGATTAGTCTCAATGAGTACTTTATTAATATTTAATTATTATAATTTTTACTAATATGTAATGAGAGATATTTAATAGTAATAATGAGTTTTTAAATATAAGCATGATCTGATCTGATCTGATCTGATCTGATTAGATCTTAAATAAGCAAAAATAAGGTGAACTGAACATAGCCTCAACCATAAAAATGTGTGTTTTAAGACTCAAAGTCTCAAACATATGACCTCTCATTTGATATGCTAATACAACACTAACCAACTATACTACAATACTCATGTTGGTCTTTGTAGAGGAAAAAATGATTTTAAGATATATATTTCTATTTTTTAAAATTCCAATTACACGACATTAAATAATTCGGAGCGTGTGGCCTGGGACAATAACTAGTTTGACACTAGAAAATGTCTTAATTTTTTATACCTCCTTGTTAATTACTCTATAGGCTCTTTATTTGCATTTTTGTTTTTTTTATTTTTATTCCACTAGTTGAATGCCTGATGACGATACTATTTGCAAAGAAATGAGAAAGAAGTATATCCATATAGCTGAGAGCCTGAGACGTGCATGTCATACAGTGAAAATATGCATCCTGTAGGCTGTAGCTAGTTCGGAGAGAGATTTTTCTTCTATTTGTTCGTTTGGTACCACGTACTTGCATTCATCACAAGCAGCATTATATCAGATGGGACCATAGAAGAATTCCAAATTTTGCTTATTGACAAAATATTTCAGGGCGATGAGTATAAACTTTGGATGAGTATAACTTTGGCAAAATGAAATACCAATGTGGGTTATTTCTCCCGCTTTTTGAATGTCAACTACAAGTGTGTACACGCTTTGGTTCTGCGGTGTACCATTAAGAAGCCATTAAACTAAAGAAAACTTAACAAAACTATCTTATTCTTTTTGTACCCCGAATAAACTAAATTGCGCTAATCTACGTTCTTTTAAATATTTTATGAAAATATCTATGCATTACAATACTATTCACTAAAGAATTATGCCTAAAAATTTTGTCAATTATGTGATTCGTGGCCGATAAAGGTGCATTCTCTTTACTATGAGGGTATTTGGCAATTATAAAAAAAAAAGAATTATATCTCAATTTTAGAGTTTTGACTAGTCAAAAACTCAAAAAAGGATGTTTGGTAGAAAAATAGTTTTAAAGAGAGTTTTGTAATAAAAACCTTCAAAATGAAGTGAATATATGTTCAATAACACTTTTGCCTCTAATAATAATATTACACATATGTATAAAAATGTCTATAAATGTCATTTTTTACAAGCAAATGGGCAATAAGCCTTAAGCAATTAGTTAATTGTTACGAAATACATTAAAAAAAAGGTGTTGTCAAATCAACAGTCAAATAACTGAACAAAAAATAAAAACTCTAACAAAAAATTCTAAACTCTAACCGTTAAATTCTAAATTCTATTTGTCAAATAGGGCCTATATTTTTCTTGAACTTAAATCTAATTTATCTAGAACTTGTTTACTAAGGTGTATAGTAAGAACTTATTGGAACTTAGGTGAGTTTTCCTTCAAATTCAATCTTAATCCTGACTTACGTTTTTTCTCACATCAATTTTTCACCATATTTTGATTATATCTACCCATTCCAAACTTATTACAATTTTATACTTTATCTCTTGTACTCCATATTCTATATAGATATTATAAGAAAGGACATCGACACTTTTTAGTAGAGCAACTTACAACCATTGCAAGAGTCTTGGGTAAAGTCTTCATTATCAAGACCTCCAAGACTCGATCCCACTTGGATGATTATGGGTAAGACTTTGGTAGTCTTGTTCAAAACTCGGTTTGCTACGGCACAGCAGTAGTTCAGTTTGAGAAGAAATAGTTTTTGGTTTTCCCCCCAATTCTGTCGTGTATTGCTTCTGTTGTGTGTTTAATATACAACCCTAGAGTTACATTACAAGTGGGCCAATAATATAGTGCAGCTATACAATAAATGACACGGGGCCCAAACTCTAATACATGTATACTACAGCCCCATATAATCCAACACCCCTCCTCAAGTTGGAGCAGTAGGAGTACCAATGCCCAACTTGCCACGTAAATACGAAAACTGACGGACACCAAGAGCTTTAGTAAAAATGTCGGCAATCTGTTCGGTAGTGGGAACATGTGCTAGTGTGATCCCTCCTGAATCGCGTCAGAATATAATGACAATCAACCTCGATGTGTTTCGTACGTCATGGAAAACAGGATTTGAGCAATGTAGAGAGCCGATTTGCTGTCACAAATAGAGAACTGGCATGAGGGGAAGAAACACAAACTCCGTAATAAGGCGCGGAGCCATTTAAGCTCGGCAGTCACATCCGCCATGGAACGGTACTCGGCCTCTGCCGAAGAGCGAGAGACAGTGTGTTGCTTACACGTTTTCCAGGAAATAGGAGAGGCACCAAGAAAGACAAGCCAACCAGACACAGAACGACGAGTTAAGGGACAACTCGCCCAATCAGAATCACACCATGCGGTCAGATGAAAATCACACAAGGAGGAAAGAATGATCCCTTGACCAGGATTCCCTTTGAGATAGCGGACGACACGAAGGGCGGCTTCCCAATGTAACTGTCGAGGCTGGTGCATGAACTGAGCCAAAACATGAACCACATAAGCAAGGTCAGGGCGAGTAAATGCCAGATAAATGAGACGACCAATGAGTCGTCGATATTGAGAAGGATCAGCATAGAAGGAGCCATCATCACGAGCCAAATTGTGATTTTGTTCGAGCGGTGTGTCAGCAGGTTTCCCGCCAAGAAGCCCTGTCTCAGAAATAATGTCAAGAGTATACTTGCGTTGCGAAAGGAAGAAGCCATCAGAACTCCGAGCAACCTCAATACCAAGAAAATACTTCAAAGGACCAAGATCTTTCATCCGAAAACAATCCCCAGATATCGTTTAAATGCAGAGAGAGCACCAGAGTCATTACCAGAGATGATAAGGTCATCAACATACACCAACACATTCAAGCGAACATCTCCGCGACAATAAGTAAATAAGAGTAATCTGAATAAGAGTGAGAAAATCCATACTGACGCAAGGAGGCCGCAAGTTTGGCAAACCAACATCTAGGAGCTTGGCGAAGACCATATAAGGATTTCTGAAGCTTGCAGACCTGATTCGAGCTGCTGGGACTGAAACCAGGGGGAAGCTTCATATAGACCTCCTCATCAAGATCACCATGAAGAAAAGCATTATGGACATCCATTTGATGAACCTCCCAATTGTAAGCAGCTGCGACAGACAGAAAAGCACGGATGTGACCATTTTAGCTACTGGAGCAAAGGTCTCATTATAATCGATCCCCTCAACCTGATGATTGCCCAGAATAACCAAGCGAGCTTTGAGACGTTCAACACTGCCATCCGAGTTATATTTAATTTTATAAACCCATTTGCATCCCAAAGCTTTCTTTCCGGGAGGAAGAGAAGTCATCACCCATGTTTTGTTATCCTCAAGAGCACTAATCTCCTTTTGCATGGCCTCGCGCCACCACAATATTGCATAGCCTCTTTGAAACTAGTGGGCTCAATGCCCTCATCAACAGCTGCAAGAAAGGCACGATGGCGAGCAGAAAAACTATCACAATTCACAAAATGTGCTATAGGATAAGGAGTAGTACCTGAGGGATCGGAAGCATGGATGAACCTGGAGGAGTCTCTCTGACTGCACAACATTAACCACATAATCTCGCAACAAAACATTAGGATGCTTCTCTCTGTGCCCACGGCCCAAGGGAGGAGGAGAAGGTATGGCCTCAACAACAACATCAGCCGGCCCAGAAGGAGGGACACGGCTGGATCATCAGTGGAAGGAAGGTCCTGGGCCGCGCAAGGAGGAAGCGCTGAACCAGAAGTAGCGGACACGGGGCCCAAATCAGAGGAAGAAGTAATTGGGCCAGGTTCAAGGGAAGCGGGTGAAGGAGGAAGGAAGGGAGAGGAATGGGCTCAGTAGAGAAATCGTGTAGGGTGGGATCGTTTAGAGTGGGCTCGGTAGGGGAAGAAGAGGAATCAGGGGAGGAAAAATAGGGAAAAGAAGTTTCAAAGAATTGGACATCTCTTGACACAAAAATGTCACCAGTGTTTAAATCATAAAGTTTCCACCCTTTCTTGCCTGTGGGATACCCAATAAAAACACATTTTCGACTACGGGGGGCAAATTTGTTTCCTTTAGCTTTTTGATTATGGGCAAAGCATAAACAACCAAAGACACGGAGAGCATCAAAATCAGGAAGGCACCCAAAAATCATCTCATAAGGTGTTTTCTCACCCAAGACCCCACAAGGAGTGCGGTTTATCAAATGAACTGCAGTAAGGACACACTCACCCCAAAAAGAAACAGGTAAATTGGCTTGAAACATCAAAGCACGGCTCACATTCAAGATATGTTGATGTTTACGCTCAACACGCCCATTTTGTTGAGGTGTACCAGTACAAGAGGTTTGAAACAAAATGCCACTCGCATCAAAGAAGTCAAGCATACAGTTAAACTCAGTTCCATTATCGCTCCTAACAATTTTCACATGAGATGCAAACTGACGCTCAACCATGGCAAAGAAAGACATGAAATATTTATGAACTTCAGTTTTATTGGGCAATAAATAGACCCAAACAGCTCTAGAATAATAATCAACAATCGTCAGGAAATAAATAGCTCCACAAGAAGAAGGAGTGCTATAAGGCCCCCACAAATCACAATGCACTAGTTCAAACAATCGACTAGCTTTATGAATACTAATAGGAAAACTATCACGAGTTTGTTTCGCCATAGGACAAATCTCACACACATTATTCAATTTCTTTTTAAAGGTACTAGAACGGATAGCAGGAAGCATCTTCACTACCCTCTCCGATGGATGACCTAACCTTTGATGCCAAAGATCAAATGTGCTCAAATCAGGAACATTCACAGCTTGCACCACTGCCACCTTCCGGAAAAAGTAGAGACCTCCTCGCCGTTCACCTGCTCCAATCAGGATCCCTGAAGGTCGGTCCTGTATAGCACACAAAGAGGGAGTGAATTGAATAGTACAAGAGTTATCAGATACCAAGTGCGAAACAGAAATCAGATTACACTGAAAATCAGGGACAAACAAAACATTTCGAAGAACATGATGTAAGATGGACATCTCCTGTTGGGCAAAGACTGTGTTCCCATTGGGAAGACCAACAGGACAACCAGAGATAGTGCGCACGTGCACTAAACAAGAAAGTGAGCCAGTAATATGATGTGAGGCGCCTGTGTCAATAATCCATTCCATAAAGGTCTCACCTGCCATGCGATCACCATTGTTCTGTTCTTGATTAATAAGGTTCATTAGAACTTGCACTTGTTCGGGCGTAAGACTGGCAAGAGGAGTACCACTACTCCCGCCCGTATCGAAACCACCATCAGCCACTACATGGGCACGTGCCCCCACCGAGCCACTGGCTGTACCAACAGTCACTCCAGTGCCAGCAGACGACCCAGGTGCCGTCCCACCAGCTGTACCACCAAGACGAGCAACATTTCGAGCCCGGAGACGCTCCTCGTACCACTCCGGGTTCCCATGTATCTTAAAGCAAGTACTAACTTCATGCCCAGTGCGTTTGCAATGCGTGCACACTAGCTTGGATTTGTCTACACGATCAAATTTACCCCGACCACGTCCGGCTTGAATATGAAAGGCCTGCACGCTTTCATGGGAACCACGCCCACGCACAAGACCTCGTGATTGTTCTTCCTGCACAAGCGTTTGATACGCGCGGTTCAAGTCACCCAACGGTTGTTGGGAAAGCAGATTGGTTCTCACAGCACCATATTTAGTACAATCTAACCCAATCAAAAATTGATGAAAAATTTCTTCATCGCGATCCTTCGACAAATGAAGTGCCACACCACAATCACATTTTTTACATTCACAGTAGGGAAGGGGTTTAATTCTAGCCAACTCATCATATAAACCAGTAAGTTTAGTGTAGTACTCATCTATAGTCATGGTCTCACTTTGCTTACACTCAGTTATGGCTGCCTTGAGTTGCTGTATGCGTGGACCGTTCGCAACACAGAAGCAACGAGCAAGATAATCCCACAACTCCTTACAATTTTCATGCATAGGCATGGTACCGGCAATCTTCGCGTCCATACTACGCAACATCCATGACACAATCATGGAATGAACTGTGTCCCAGTCAAGTAATCCTTGCGCATCGGACGGCTTGGGAATCGACCCATCAATGAAGCCGTACTTTCTTCGCGCACGTAAAGAGAGCGTCATAGCTCTCGCCCATGATACGTAATTCTCACTCGTGAAAATTATGTGGGTAATCACATTGCCCGGTTGATCTCCGGACCCCAAGTAATATGGAGATGAAGCAGTCACACTCCATTCCCCTGTCACTTTCTCGAGCTTCTTCTCATCTCCCATGGTTTCGGTTTTTTTTTTTTTTTTTTTTTTTTTCGGTTGTAAAGTTTCTTGCGAATCACGCGGGTGAGGCAAGGTTTCCGACGAACTCAGGTTCACCGCCGGTCAGTTCGCCGGCTCTGATACCATGCTACGGCAGCAGCAGTAGTTCAGTTTGAGAAGAAATAGTTTTTGGTTTTCCCCCAATTCTGTCGTGTATTGCTTCTGTTGTGTGTTTAATATACAACCCTAGAGTTACATTACAAGTGGGCCAATAATATAGTGCAGCTATACAATAAATGACACGGGGCCCAAACTCTAATACATGTATACTACAGCCCCATATAATCCAACACGGTTCAAGACTAGGTCCCAATAATTATTATGCTCTTATTAAAACTTACTCCCTCCGTTTCCTAAAGATCTTCCCTCTTTCCGTTTAAGGGTGTTTCCAAAAGATCTTCCCTCTTTTGCTTTATTCCTTATTTGGCAAAGCAAATTTCCTTATTTACCCTCTCATGTCACTATCATATGGTCCACCATTACATTATTAATTCAATTTTACTCGCTTTATCTCTCCTACTTTAACCCCTTTTTATTTGTTTATTTATCTTAACCCCTTTATCTCTCTTACTTTAATCACACCATGCCCCACACAACTTGATTTTCCTTGGTATCTGTAGGAACAGTAAGTGGGAAGATCTTTAGAAAACGGATGGAGTATTAGATATAAAACTTATTTTTTAACATGAAGAGAACATACATTTAGTTGTGTACTAATTCATCAATACAATACCTATTTATTGTGTTATTATACCTCCTTACAATTAGGACTATATCTTAAACAACTAAAATAAGGAAGCATGCTCATTAGTATATTCTTAATTACCCGTTAATACCCGCAAATAATGTCAGTTTTCTATTAGGAAGGAAGTACAATTTCTGTAGTTTATGACACGTTTGTCCAAAAAAATTTATAACATATTTTAAAGATTCAAATGTTTGATTCGTTTTTTCTGGCAATAAACAAATTATTTGAGATATTGGCACCGCTAGTAGTATTTGTAGTGGTTGTCCAAAATTTAGGGTAGTTTTGATTCTGATATGTGCAATAATTGTTAAATGTTAAAAGGGAAAGATCAGTTGAGTATGATTCAGATCCTACTTCTTGAGCTACGAATCCATGTGCTGCTGTCGAGTCTTTTTGAAATATTATTTTCGGTGATAAACAAATACTCTTTTGCTACTGCTGAAGACTGATGTCTGCTAAATATTTTTTCACTCACAATTCAGGATTTATTAAGACGATTAATTCATAGCTTTTGCTTCTTCCACATTGCATTATTTTCACCCTAAAAAGCGGTTTGGTATAACTACGTTTTTCTATTAGCCTCAAGTTGACGTGTATCGCTTTTGTTTGGTAAAAAGTGAAAAAAACAAAAGAAAGTGGACATAGAAACATGAGGAGTAATTTTATTAGGACGGTTGTTTTGGCATAAAATAGATGAATTGAACTGAAATAAATAGTGACATGTGAGAGTAAAAGTTTTGTCTAGAGCTGAACTAAACTGAATTAAACTGAACTGAAAATAAGTCGGGGAGAACAGGCATAAGTCCTACCAACCTCCTATGCACGCGATGTGTGCGACAACATATTAGTATTGATGCTGATACTCGGAATCATAAAAAAAACACATTAATATTAATCTGAAAAATAAACATTTACTTCGTACTTACAATGTATTTTTTACAAAATATAGGATTGAAAATGAAGATAAAAGAAGTTGGTCATACTTATTTTTTCTCATCAGGTTTAACTATTCCGCTTGAATAACATATTGACTATGAAATCGAAAAAGAAAAAGATGAGTTATACTCGCTTTTTTCCTCGATTATTTTATGAATTTTTAAATTATATTCTTTGCAATTGTTATTGAAATTTAGGTATAAGAAGCCTTTGTATCTTTGGCTTTAAAATTGTTGAAAAATTTCATTGTTATGTTAGTTTCCTCATCATAAGGTAATATTTTAACTACAATCTTCACTAGGGGAAAAAAAGAAAGGGTTGCGTTTTCTTCAAAACGCAGCCCTTCTTTATTGTAGGGTTGCGGTTTTAGAAAACGCAGCCCTTCTTTATTGTAGGGCTGCAGTTTTAAATAAAACGCAGCCCTTCTTTCTTGTAGGGCTGCGTTTTTTAGACAAGTGCAACCCTTTTTTGTGAAGGGTTGCGCTTGACTAAAAAACGCAGCCCTTCTGTTACGAAGGGCTGCGTTTTTTGGGACAAGCGCAACTCTTTATGGGATTTTTTTTTATTTTACTTGAAAAGAAGCGCGCATTAGGCTTAAAATGTTAAGCGGGCTAGGGTTTATTTCTCACTCCCTCCCTCCCTCATTCTCTCTCCTCTCTCACAATCTCATTCTCTCTCTCCTCTCTCACAACCGCGTTCGCCTTGCCTCTCTCTCTCCTCTCTCACAATCGCGTTCGCCCTGCCTCTCTCTCCTCCGTTCACTCATTCTCTCTCTCTCACCAAAGCCCAACCCCTAAATCTTCGCCGTCGATTTCATCATCTTCGCAGTCGATTCCATCATCTTCGCCATTGATTTCATCATCTTCGTCATCGAGGATGTGAATATGCAAATGGACCAATATGCTAGTACTTTGTTGTGCCTCTTTTTTTTTTTTTTTGTCTGCACTATTGTTAAATCTGCAAATGCAAATGTGTGTGATTATTGAGCTGTTGATGTTTAGATGCATAACTTGTGATTTGCTTGTTCTAATAATTCGATATTCTGGGGTTGCTATGCTGAACTTGGATAGACATTTCCCCTCCTGGTTTTCTACATTTTTGAAGCATTGTGATTTGGGACGGTTTATCCAAAAACATGTACAAAGATTTTTAGCATTTTTTTTGAATGTATAATGAAGAATCAAAGTTGATCATAGAAAGATTTGTGAATTTCCATTAATTACTTCAAAACTATTGTATAAGACCCTTATTTGCTTCCCCAACCTCAGAATTTGCATCTGCTTCATGTATATTTTATTTTTTTGGCAGTTATACAACAAGAAAGACTAGCACATTTCTGGAGAAGTAAATCGGGTTGCTGGTTACATTGCTTTTCTTTGTCACCTCATACTTGTCCACGTAGAAAATGACCCAATTCCAAAAACTAAATTTTCTTATCTTCTTGCTTTAGATCAATTACTATACAACTGAAGCTTTCTATTTACCTTAAAAAAATTAACTATCAGATTTATTTTTAGCTATTTTACTAGGCGGCTGGCGCTATAGTTTAACCATAATTTACTTTAAAAATTTAGTTGTATTTCATCAAAATACTAAAACAATGGCACTTTTTGTCTTGTAATTTGCTTGTTCTAACAATGGCTGATTCTTTTTCCTGTGTAGGCCAATGATGTGTCTATTTTATATAGAATTTTACCCCCGTCCCTCATGAATTATTGGTGTTAATTACGCTCTTCAGAGCCCTTTTTAGTACTAATGTGTGTCTTGTAGTGCGTTTGTGTTTTCAGACTGAATATTGTTGGAATAAGCATATTTTGGTGCATTTCTTACCCTTTGGTACCACTACAAGAGACGGGAAGTTATGAACGTGTCGAAGATCGGGCATAATACTCATAATCTGGTAACCTCCCGACCGGGCGAATCCGCCCGGGCTGGTCGGGCGAGTTTTACTTAGCCAAATTCAGAAGATTTAAGGAGCTAAGAAAATCACTTACGGGCCCGACCTGGCGAAATCCGCCCGGGTCGGTCGGGCGAGGCGAGGCAATTGAGTTTTAGGCTGCTGGAAGGCGCCCGGTCAGGCGCGACGAAGTGATCATGTACCTGACGACCGCCCGGTCGGGCGAAACAATTTTTAGGCCCTTTTGAGCGCATGTTGCACCAGTTTTAATAGACATATAAATACTTATTTTTTTAGAGTTAAAAACTACGCTTTTTATTATTATATAATAGACTATTACTTTTTATAGAGTTATTAGAGACACTTCATTGTTGAACATCGATTTCTACAAGTTTGATTTCTTCAAGTAAAGACTAAGTTTTCTTAATCTCTTCCTTTCCTTCATTATTATTATGTCTTTCAATTTGTTTATTATTTGCTTTGTTATTTCAATTATGAGTGAGTAGTCTTATAATCTAGGGTTAAGTTAAACCCTAGCGATGATTAATACATGGATTCCTCCATTAATCCCAAGTTTATGTGATCAATTGTTCTTGTTTGATTGAATTGTTTTTATGTTCATTATCATACTAGGGATAGATGAATTTGATGTGATTCCTTATATCTTGTTTTCAATGGGAATGGAATCTGGATGGATTTGTTGATTTAATCAAGAGTATGAATATCTCTATGGGAATAAGTAGATAGGATTACTAGGAATTTAATTGTGATGTTATGCTTAATGTCTCTTTCTTGCATGATTCCATGGGAATAGGTTTGATTGCTTGTTTAGAGTAGCCATTGGTACTCGGGAGAGATCTTTGGTAGTTATAGGGTGCATTACTCCTCTTGAATCCTTGATTATGTTTATTGGGATGGAAATTATTCATGTATTGGTCATGCTAGTGGGGATACTTAATTCTAGATGTTTTTATTAATTGATTATACCTTGTGTGTTCCTAGTATGTCATAGTTTAGCATTAGTATTAGTTCAACACCCTTTCCATCATTGTTTGTCACTTATTTAGTTAATTTGAGTCAAGATACCTAGTGTTTGATACTGTTTGTCCCTGTGGATTCGACCCTGACTTGCCCTGCTACATAGTTAGGAGGTTAGTTAGGAATTACTTTTGTTAGGTGCACGACACGCATATCAAATTTTGGCGCCGTTGCCGGAGACTAACGGTATTAGATTAGTTTATCTTTGATTTATTTAGCTAAACTATGTTTGTTCGATCATTGTCACTCTATTTGCTGTTTGATCTCTTTTCTTTCAGTCTTTTTGTTGCATGCGCACTCGTAGCAAGGGTTCATAAGATCTAATTACTCTTGATCGCGAGATCGAAGCTACAAAAAAGGAGATTAGGAGGTCAAAGGAGAAAACAACAACAAGAATCAACAATGGGAGACGAAGCACCACCAAAGTCTCTAAGGGAATATGCTATGCCCGATGAGACCACCACCACCATTATCAGACCAACAACAACTGCTACACATTTCGAGCTAAAGCCACAGTTTATGTAACACCCCATAATTTCAAAGCGAAAAAGAAAGAAATAATAATAGTATTAATATAGGACGATGGCGGAAACATCGTCTTCTGGGAATGTCACTACTACAAGAAATGCGTTTAAATATCTAAGTGATAAAACCAACATAAATAAATAGTATAAATAAATTAAATTAACAACCTAAAGAGAAAACTGACTCTTAAATTAACAAAGAGTCTAGGCCTAAAACATCTAACATTTTAATGCTCACACCTCAACCCAAGCCCAAAACCAAATAAGATTCTCATCAACATATCCTGCAAAAATAAACAACAAACATCCACAATCAGTGGGGAGTAACTAACAGCTCTCCCAGCTCAATTAGGATCCATATAGGAGTTATCAAGCATTAATAACTAAGTCCCAAACAACGTAAAAGATCAAACTGAACCAAATAACAGCAAAACAACAACTAATAGTTTAACATGGTTAAATAAAGTAAATCATGATTAATAAACTTAATATAGACATACAAGATCAAAAACATAAGCCTCCAAAATAATATAACAAAAATATTATAAATAGCTTTTGAGAAAGAGCAGAACGCCAGTGGATCGCAACCCACTTCCTAAGGTTTGTTAGATCGAAATCTTCAGACAACCTATGGGATTACGTTCCCTACTGCCTGTGTCTAAGAATGGCCAAACTCCCGATGCAGGATAGTACCCAGCTCAGTACTTCCCAACCTCTCGGACGACAACAATTAACCCAGGTAATACCCCTAAATCGCAACCTAGGTGGTTGGCATGTTCTTCACCGGGGACTACATCTATCCCACCGGATATCTTAATCTCAATAAAATATTTCCACAATTAAATACGATAATTTATTCATCAAATATAAATAATAAGGATGCCTTTCAGGCCTTACACCTAAAATCAGCAGAAACTATAGGATCGCAATCCAAGAGTCTCAATTCCACAATATTTATTCTTCTCAAAGTAATAGTAATATAATACTAATAAAAATCATTTCACCCAACTAAAAAGAATAAATCTTTCTCAAAACATAAATATACACCAAATACACAGTATAATCAGATACTCCAATTACTACACTCTCGTTGTCTGAATTTGGGTACAAGGTTAATTACAACGTTAGCTATAATACCCCTGGTACATAACTCTTGGAGAAACGGTACTAAAGACAATATTATTCTCCCTCGAGTACTGTAACGTCAACAACTTAGATATTGATTTATAAATGTACAACATTGTTGACCCTTAATTTAATTACAAATACAAACTATCATAAAATAACTAATATTATCATAAACTTAAATGAACCACAAATTTATCATTTATATATATACTCTTACAAGTTACAACAAGATAAACAAAGTCATAAACGAATAATAATACTTCACATATAATCCATATAATACATATCAAGCAAAAACAGAAAAGAAGAAAAATGAAAATAACACTAGCAGACCAACGTGGAGATCATACTAAGCAAGCTATGAAGAAAATACTTACAACAAGAAATCTTAGACGTTATCACTACATGCCCATAATTGATAATACCACCTGATCATGATTTAAAAAGTCCACTAACCAAATACCATACTCCACACATGAATTACCACAAAGCAACAACGTAAAACGCATTACAAATATGAGCAACAAGTTGCTGCCATCCCAAGAAGCTAACATTTCGTGCACTGGATCTCCAATACAGTCGAAACGCCATACTAGTACACAATCTGACTTCATCACTCTCCCATAAACCATGTTCAGTATAACATTTCAAGATCAAACGTAGATGGACAGCCACCATGTCATGTCCACAACAACAGAAATTTATCACAAGGTAAGAGTTAACTAGCAAACACATTCAATATAAAACATTCTAAAACAATGATACCAAAACATATAAATAAGGCTCATAACAAATTCTCCAATAAGACAACAAATTCACAAGTTCTCCAAGCAATTATATACTCACACGTTTCATAAAAACTCATGGAACAAGCATATAACATGAAATTATTCCCACCCAAAATCCTAAAATGAAAAATAATCCAACTTAAGTATTAAACCTAGATAAATACTAAACAAACCCTAATCGTACTCGGATCGCCATTAGTTACCTTTAAAGACCTCCAATTGCTTGCATTTTCATTACATACTGCCCTGCTCCGATCTCGATTCCCGTCAATGTATAGCTCTGATTATAAATCTCTCCAGTCATAATAAAGGCCCAGATGTCCTGAACATGCTGTCCAAATTTCAGGGTGATCCAACGGTTAGATCTCCGGTAATAGTCATTTTCGTGAAGGTGTGGTAGGGAAAACCGAGATGAACTTTTTCTCTCAACTTTGTCTCTTCAAATGGTCGAATAAAATGGGGAAAAATGGACTGAATTTTCTGATCAATTTCCAGCAGCAAAAGGGTAAATAAAAAGAGGTTACAAGTGAAATTAATAAGGTAATAAAATGGGTGTTACAAAGGAATTTCAAAGGTTGAAATGAATCGGAAAATATCTCCCATGCAAGACATTATTTCGGACAGCTTTTAGGAACATAAAAATTCACGTTAAAAGGTCGTGCAATGGTCCGAAACGATCTAAAACCGAATAAATAAAAATAATAAATCAAACACGCATTTTACTAAATAGTAGAATATATATATATATATATATATATAATATATATTATATTATATAATTTCTAATCCAATAAATTTTATAAATACAACATTTAAAAAGTTGGAAAACAAATAACATAAGATATAATATTTTTAAGAAGTAAAATATTCTAAATTTAACGGAAAATAATAATTAAGGGAAAATAAGTCGAATAAATTATGAGCGAAAAATCCGTGGTGTTACAGTTTATCCAGTTCATCTCACAGGACTCATATGGGGGAACACCCAAAGAGAGCCCTACTGATCATTTGGCTAACTTCTTAGAAAAATGCAATACTTTGAAAATAACAAACGTTTCTAATGATTTAATCCGGTATTGTGCTTTTCCTTTTTCTCTCAGGGACGAAGCAAAGGAATGGATTAAAGAAGAAGAAGTGAGGAAGATTGCCACACAGCCAGAACTGAAAAAGGCTTTTCTTTACAAGTTCTTCCCTCCTATGAGAACTTCCAAGTTCAGAAATGATATATCTGGTTTTCAACAACATGAATTGGAGTCTCTCTATGAAGCATGGTAGAGATACAAGGCTTTGCAAAGGCAGTGTCCACACCATGGCATTCCTGAGTGGCTATTGATTCAGACATTTTACAATGGTCTAAAGCATGAAGTTCGAAGTTCTATTGATGCCACATCTGGCGGTATTTCATGGCCAAAACTCCAGAAGCTGTGAAGACATTGTTGGATGATTTGGCTGCCAACAATTACTTGAATGACTGGAGTGTGTCTCGTGGAGCCCCTAAAAAGGGAGGTAAGTATGAGGTTGATGCTATTGCTACTTTAACTAACACTGTGCAAGTTTTGGCAGCTAAAGTTGATCAGTTGAGTAGCGGATCAATAACACTTGTTTGTGAGATTTGTGAAGTGCAAGGTCACTCATGTAATGAGTGTCAATACAATACCATGGGAGCGGGAACTGAGCAAGCCAATGCCCTCCTAAACACAAACACAAGGCCACAAAACAACCCATACTCAAACACATATAACCCAGGTTAGAAGAATTACCCAAATTTCTCTTACAAAAATAACCAACCTCAACCTCCACACTAGTAGAATAAATGCTATTTGTTGCGGTGATATTGCTGCGGTTTTACCTATACGCAGCAATATATCACGTAAAAAGAAAAGGTAAAATATAAAATAAAGATATTGCTGCGGTTTTGGCCAAAAACCGCAGCAATATGATATCAATAACAAAAATTTTTAAAAAAAGTTGACTGTTTGACTAGATATATTGCAGCGGTTTTTGGTCAAAACCGCAACAATATATTAAAAAATTAATATTTTAATATATTATTGCGGTTTATACTAACAACCGCAGCAATATTAGTAAAAAGTATTAAAAAAAATTAGGGTTTCACTCACTTAAGTCTCAAGCGCCTCTCACAAGTCTCAAGCGCCTCTCTCATCCTTTCCTTTCTTTCTCTCTCCTCAAACACGCCTCTCTCACGTCTTCTCTCTCTTCCGGTCGTCTCTCATCTCGATCCTCTCTCCTCCGGTCTCGTCTCTCTCATCTCCTACCTCTCATCTCCTCTTTCGCCTATGATAGCTTCGTCGGAACCCACGAGGAGGGTCGCAGCAAGAACACGAAGAGGGTCGCGATCTCGTCGCCATCTCCATCGAATTCATCGACGGTAATTTGACGAACCCAGTCGAAGAAATCGAACGACGGGGAAGCATCTGATTAGAGTTTTAATTTGTTTTGCTTTTATAATTGTAATTATCATGTATGATTGGATATTTGGATGGTGTGAAGTTTTTTATATTACTTCTGATTCGGCTGCAGCACTTGTTTATCTACCTTCAGCATGTTCAATTCCTATATTTTATAGGGATATCAAATCTTCCAACATACTACTAGATGATAAATACAGGAAGTTAGTGCAAGTGTCTGATGCAACTAATACCAAAAGTTTATACTATGATGGTGTTTCAAGTTCCGGCACATTTTATACCGAATTACCGAAGGTAGCTCGTTAAGTTTCGTCAGAAGTGTCTTTGTTATTCGGTACCAGATCTGACGAATTCGGTCTTGAATTTTTTTTTGAGATGAATCAGTTTCTTTTTTATATATATGTTGAATTTTGTTTTTTTATATATGTTGAATGTTGTTTTTTTAGTCGAATAAGCCATTCTTTTATATTTATGTTGTATTATTTTCATTCTATATTTTTATCCTTAAAATTTGAAGGCAAATGAAATTTTTTTTTTTTTTTTACCTATACCGGTATCTATTGCTGCGGTTTCTGGTCAAAACCGCAGCAATATGTTGTATTTTTTTCAATTAAAAAAAACACATATTGCTGCGGTTTGGGCTAAAAATCGCAGCAATATCGACAAATATTGCTGCGGTTTAAAACCGCAGCAATATAAATAATACCTATTGCTGCCCCCTTAATTGCTGCGCGGTCAAAACCGCAGCAATATGCCACTTTTTGACCGCAGCAAATAGCATTTATTCTACTAGTGCCACACACCAACTACTCCCAGCCACCTGGTTTCCAACAAAGGCCACCATTCAACTCTTCATCATCATCCTCTCGACCCAACCTTGAGACTATCATGGAGAATTTAGCTTCCTCTCAGGCAAAGCAAGTTGAATATCAAGCCAAGCAGAATGAATTCTTCAACAACTCTCTCCAACAAATCACTGCTCATAACAAATTGATGGAGAATCAGATGACCAACTTGCCCAACAAATAAGCCACCTCTCTAAACCTTTAGGCCAACTCCCTGGGCAAACTGAACCAAATCCTAAGGGGCATATCCATGCCATTTCATTGAGGAGCGGTAAAGAACTGCAAGAGCTTACAAGGAGGGTAACTGAGCAAAAGAACACTGCAGAAGAGGTTATAGAGTTGAGTGAGGAAGTTCAAGGGAAGACGGTTTTGGAAGATGAAGCTAAGAAGACTGAGAAGCAGGAACCCACTGTCATTCCTATTGAACCATATAAGCCACCTGTCCCATTCCCTCAAAGGCACAGGCAAAACTTGAAAAGAAATATGGGAAGTTCCTTAACATATTGAAGAAGCTCCACATCAACATACCTTTCTTGGATGCCATATCTGAGATGCCTTCCTACACTAAGTTTTTGAAAGACATGCTCTCTAACAAACGGAAAATTGAAGAGAATGTCACTATTTCACTAACAGCTGAGTGTAGTGCTATTTTGCAGAATAAGCTTCCAGAAAAGCTAGGAGATCCGGGCAGCTACTCTATTCCTGTCAAGCTTGGAGATATTGCTATCAAGAATGCTTTGTGTGATCTTGGGGCTAGTGTTAGTCTCATGCTTTTATCTATCTGCGAGTAACTCAACATGGGCGAACTAAAACCCACACGCATCTCTCTACAACTAGCTGACAGGACAGTAAAGTTTCCACTTGGTATCCTTGAAGATGTTCCTCTTCGAGTGGGTAAATTCTTTATTCCCTGTGATTTTGTCGTTATGGAGATGAAAGAAGATTCATAAGTTCCCATCATTCTTGGAGACCCTTTTTGGCCACTGCTGGAGCCATTATTGACATGAAAAAGGGTAAGATCACCTTTGAAGTAGGTCATGAGAAGATGGTGTACACACTCACAAACTCCATGACTTCTCCTTCTATGGGAGAAACTGTTTATAGAGTGGATGCTCTTGATGAGGTGATAGAAGCCAAGGCTTTCAATTTGCAACTTGATGATTCGCTACAAACGGTCTTGATGGGTAGTGCTGATGAGGAAGATTGGGAAACTAAGGAATACAAGCGACTTCTAGAGGAGACACGAGCCATTGAATCTGAAAAGCCTCTCAAGGAGTTGTTGCGTTCAGAGGAAACTAAGGAGAGTACTACGCCTCCTAAGGTAGAACTAAAACCTCTCCCATCTACTTTGAAATATGTATTCATGGGTCCCAATGATACTTACCCTATTATTGTTAATGCTGAGCTTGATGACATTTAAATTGAAAAACTGCTTGTTATTTTGAGGAAATATAAGAAAGTCATTGGGTACACCATTGATGATATTAAGGGTATTAATCCTTCATTTTGCATGCATAAAATCATTCTTGAGGACGAACATGCTTCTTCTATAGAATCTCAACGACGACTTAATCCAAATATAATGGAAGTAGTCAAGAAAGAGGTTCTTAAATTGCTTGATGCAGGTATAATCTACCTTATCTCCGATAGTAAGTGGGTTAGCCCTGTTCAAGTAGTCCCTAAGAAAGGAGGTATGACCGTTGTAAAAAATGATAAGGGTGAGCAAGTTCCCGCTAGAACTGTGACAGGGTGGCGCATGTGTATTGGTTATAGAAGATTGAATAAGGCCACCCGAAAAGATCATTTTCCCCTCCCCTTCATTGATCAGATGTTAAAAAGATTGGCAAAACATTCCTTTTTCTGTTGGTTGGATGGATACTCTGGTTTTTTCCAAATTCCTATTCATCCAAGTGACCAGGAAAAGACTACTTTTACATGTCCTTATGGCACCTTTGCATATCGAAGAATGCCATTTGGATTATGTAATCACTTTCCACCGTTGCATGATGACAATTTTCTCAAGTCTTATTGAGAACTCTATGGAAGTGTTTATGGATGACTTCTCCGTCTATGGAACATCTTTTGATATTTGCCTTGCTAATTTACAAAAGGTGCTCCATAGATGCCAAGAAGTTAATTTGATTCTCAACTGGGAAAAATGTCATTTCATGGTGCAATAAGGAGTCATTCTGGGTCATATTATTTCTCATCGGGGCATTGAAGTCGACAAAGCAAAGATAGAGGTCATTGAGCGTTTACCACCTCCTAACTCTGTCAAAGGAGTAAGGAGTTTTCTTGGTCATGCAGGATTCTACCACCGCTTCATAAAAGATTTTTCAAAAATTGCTCGACCTCTAACTGAGCTTTTAGGCAAAGATGTCCCCTTTGTGTTTACTGATGCTTGTACTGAGGCTTTTCACAGGTTAAAAGCGGCTCTTATTTCTGCTCCTATAATTCAATCGCCTGACTGGAATCTCCCTTTCGAGATTATGTGCGATGCTAGTGACTATGCGGTGGGAGCAGTATTGGGTCCGAGGGAGGATGGTAAACTTCATGCCATCTATTATACAATCAAGACTCTTACTCCGGCCCAGATGAACTATGCCACAACTGAGAAGGAACTGTTAGCAGTGGTATATGCCATGGAGAAATTTCGGACTTATCTGGTGGCGTCGAAGGTGATGATTCACACTGATCATGCGGCTCTTAAGTATTTGATGAGCAAGAAAGATGCTAAGCCTCGTTTGATTCGGTGGATCTTGTTGTTACAAGAGTTTGACTTGGAGATTCGAGACAAAAAGGGCGCTGAGAATGTTGTTGCAGATCACCTTTCTCGAATTGTTATGGATGCTAAGGGTGATGTGAATTGCAGCTTTCATAGCCTCCACATCTACTGAAGGGCGTTGAAATTCTGTGTCATCTCCTCTCTGAGCTCCTCCCGAATTGCAGCTTTCATAGCCTCCACATCTACTGAAGGTGCCGAATTCACAGTACTTGCACTGGATTTTGACGCAGTAGTGTATTGATCACCATACACCTTTCTCACCCCGAGGCGGACACCTCCTACGCCCCTCACACGTCCACATTTGTCCCGTCCTAAAGTCTCTTGTAAGGCATCAACTTGTCCTTTAGGAGTGAACTCACCAATTGCCTCCTTTTGCTTCAAGCCAATCTACATAAGGATACGAGAGAAATGCTCGTGAGCGCACACGTTATATTATATATACCTTTATATCATATAATCTGTACTTACAATGGCATTAGCTATCTGTTGTGTTCCGGGGTCAGGCAAGACTCTCTGTCCTTTTGCATCAACCCCATGCATCAAACACCACCAATCGAGCACTCTATCTGGTTGTCGACGCCGTGCAACTGTCGTCGTAGAGCTAGTCCCCGTTACCATTGTCGACCCTATCGTGGGGTAATGGCTATACATCCACATATCTCTCGCCTGACCGTACGACTGAGCACCTAGATGATGATAATACTTCCTAGCTTTTGCACTCGCGCTACTTTTGTCACGAGTTACCTGAAACACACAATTATAAACAAAGGTTAGGTATGGTGTTATATAATAATACTGGATCTAAGAGTATTAAATCTTAGCTAGTAAAATATTCTTACAACAGCTTCCGGGGTTGTTTTTTGTGCAACAAATGCTTGCCACTCCTCAGGTTTGATACTCCTCCATATCTGATATGGTAACTTGGAGGGTGCCTCAGATGATGTGTCCGGTGTAGCCTCAGAACCGGTTTGTGTTTCTTCGCCGTAGATGTTCTTTTTCTTTGTACCCACTATTTTTCTCCGCTTAGTGATCCACCCCGACACTAACTTAGCCTTGAAATATCTGAATCTCTGGGCAACCGCAGATAGAAACACATTCTTGTTGGCTTCATCATTTTCAATATTGAATTGATTCTACAAAAAACGCATTTCACAAATTAGTAAATATTAATCATATATTTAACTAAAGTGTTAAGATTCTAAACGTTATTATACGTGAAGCTTACAATAGTATCTTCCCAAATCATCTTTTTCAAAGACTTGGGCACCTCTTTCCATGAGTGGAGAATGGAGAGCTTATGCATGCAAATCCCAACTTGCATGGCATACTTTTGACGCCATTTTCCACAAGGTTGCCCCAAATGATCGTACTCCAAAGTCATTAGGGTGGGTTTCCCTAGTGACTTTGTAAGTCCCCTTCCTTTTCTCTTTTTTGTCGCCAATGACTTCCTATCCCTTTGTGCATCTTTTTCTTCACGGCGAGCTCGAACCAATTTACCCCGCTCCTTTTGGTAATCGAAAGACTCATCCTCGGTAGTGTGTTCCGCACTCGTATCCGTATGCACCTCCGCCATCTCCCTGAAATTGTACAAATATACGCATTAATAAAAAAAATTCATATTTAGGGAGGGAGGGGGCAGTGCAGTGCGGAGGGGGGCTATGGGGAGGGGGCAGCAGTGGGGAGGGTGCAGGGGAGGAGGCAGCAGTGGGGAGGGGGCTGTGAGGAGGGGCAGCAGTGAGGAGGGGGCAGTGGGAAGGGCAGCAGTGGGGAGTGTGCACCAATGAGGAGGGGGGCTGTGGGGTGTGTGCAACAGCTGTGGGGAGGTGCAGTGGGGAGGGGGCAATGTAGAGGGAGGGGAGTGTGCAGGGGGAAGGGGCTGTGGGGAGGGGCAGTAGTGGGGAGGGTGCAAGGGAGGAGGCAGCAGTGGGGAGGGGGCTGTGAGGAGGGGCAGCAGTGAGGAGGGGGCAGTGGGGAGGGGGGATGTGCAGAGGGGAGTGTGCAGGGGGAGGGGCTGTGGGGAGGGTGCAGGGGGGAGGGGGTAGTGTGGAGGGGAGCAGTGGGGAGGGGGGCAGCAGTAGGGAGGGGGCAATAGTGGGGAGGGGGCTGTGCAGAGGGGAGGGGAGTGTGCAGGGTGGTGTGAGAGGGGAGGGCAGCAGGGTGGTGTGGGCAGGGGGGCTGTGGGGAGGGTGCAGGGCAGTGGGGTGGGGTGTGGGGAGGGCAGCAGTGAGGAGAAGGGAGGTGTTGTTCAAAGCCTAAAAATAGGCCTAAAATCACATTTATGTTCCTGAAATGCAACAAACAACAAATGCTAGCCTAAGAATTTACACAATAGTTACATTATACCTCATATAAGCATGTTTAAAGCAAATTGGGGGTTAAATGACTCGATAAGTACGATTTGGGAGCAAAAAGGCGAAAATAGGCCCGATATGACATTTTCGTTCCCGAAATGCAACCAACAACAAATGCAAGCCTAAGAATCTAAACAAGAGTTACATTATACCTCATATAATCATGTTCAAAGAAAATTTGGGGTTAAATGACTCGATAAGTACGATTTGGGAGCGAAAAAGGCGAAAATAGTCATAAATTGACCTTTTCGTTCTCGATATGCAACAAACAAAAAATGAAAGCGTATTACTCTACACACTAGTTACATTATACCTCATATAAGCATGTTCAAAGAAAATTTGGGGTTAAATGACTCGATAAGTACGATTTGGGAGCGAAAAGGCGAAAATAGGCCCGAAATGACATTTTCATTCCCGATATGCAACAAACAACAAATGAAAGCCTAAGAATCTAAACAATAGTTACATTATACCTCATATAAGCATTTTCAAAGAAAATTTGGGGTTAAATGACTTGATAAGTACGAGTTGGGAGCGAAAAGGCGAAAATAGGCCCGAAATGGCATTTTCGCTCCCGAAATGCAACCAACAACAAATGCAACTCTAAGAATCTAAACAACTAGTTACATTATACTCATATAATCATGTTCAAACAAAATTTGGGGTTAAATGACTCGATAAGTACGATTTGGGAGCGAAAAGGCGAAAATAAAATTGACCTTTTCGTTCCCGATATGCAACAAACAACAAATGAAAGTCGTTTCTACACAATAGTTACAAATTGGAGAAATTACACAGACCTGAGTTTATATCTCATGATTTATTGACTTCCGCGTTTTTTATGATCCTCAAGTACATGTATCCCTTCCGTGTGACCTACACGCATATAGTTTTCCGACATATTCACGTCATCTTCCATAGTAATTTCAGGATAGGTAAAAGGGGGGAGGTCCTCAAATGCATCATATTCTTCCTCATTATCAACATCACCAATACCGAGGATACTCCTTTTACCAGGTACAACAATTGACCACTTATGATCAGCAGGATCAGTTACAAAAAATTACTTCTGACTTGTGATGCAATTACAAATGGCTCCTCAGTTTCACGTAGACGACTAAGGTCAACAAGAGTGAAACCGCAAGGATCATCTTTCTTACACAACGTCGATTATGTCAACCCACTTGCAACAAAGAGGCAAATATTAAAAGTACAGTAGTCCAGCTCCCATATTCTTGTATTCGCCCATAATAGTTGCTTTCAGCATCTACAGGCGACTTATCTTTCGAGCTTGTATCGTGTAGACGACGCCACAAGTGAAACACCACTATTTTGTTGCGATCTTGACTTCAGATCTTGACGTTCAGTCCAAAAGTATACCCATTAATATCATAACCCTCATAAGAGCGTACAGTTCACGAGGACCAAATGCTAACCACTTGACTGTTTCAGGAACACTTTCATCCAAATCATTAGTACTCGTTTATGAAACCAATCAATGAAAGCCTGTTATGCATTTGCGTCAATGCCCTCACTCCTTTTCCAGGATTGCTAACACGTAATTCCTCCATATGTTCACTTAAATAAGGATGGACATCTGGTACGTGATGCAATACAAATAAGTGAGCTTGTTTACGCTTTTCTACGGAAGGTGTGATCAATTTTGAACCAATTGTACCCTTGCCCTCAAGTCTGCCCTCGTGTCGGGATGTCGGAAGTCCAACAGGATCAACACTAGCAAAATACTCAGCCACAAAATTACTGATCTCTTCACCCACAATCCCTTGAATTATACTACCTTCTGGTTGTGCAGGATTCGAACTTTATCTTCAAAGTTCCCATATATCTCTAAAAGGATAGCACCACCTTAAAAACACTGGACCACACAGCTTAATTTCTCGAACTAGATGGACAATGAGATGGACCATAATGTCAAAGAATGCGGGGGGGGAAATACATCTCAAATTTGCATAGAGTTTCAACTACTCTGCTCGCAAGGAATCGAGGGTCGACGGGTCTAGGACTTTTGCGATTGAATGAAAAAATGAACACAGTTCTGTAATGGTGTGCCTCACATGCTTTGGAAGTATCCCACGAATTGCAATCGGTAAGAATACTTGCATCATGACATGACAATCGTGCGATTTCATACTCGATAACTTCAACTCACCATTTAAGGTAACAAAGCGCTTCATATTCGATGAGTAGCCAGTAGGGACCTTAATGCCATACAATGACTCGCAAAAAATCCGTTTCTCTGCACGCGACATCGTGTAGCAAGCTGGTGGCAAATAATTCTCTCCGAATCCTCCACTCTTTTTACTTTTCTAGTTTCATCATCAACCCTTTCCTCCCCTTTTTCTTCTTCCTTCCGTCCCTTTTCTGAGCCCACAACTCTGGTCGAACCCCTTTTTTCCAAGTAAAGTCGTGACGCCTTAACATCTTTTGTCTTGCCCGGAATATTCATAAGTGTCGCGATAATAGCTTCACAAACATTCTTCTCTATGTGCATGACATCCAAACAATGTCTGACCTTTAGATCTTTCCAATATGGGAGTTTCCAAAAAATGGACTGTTTTTTCCATAATCCTGTAGGTCATCAACCTCACTAGCAGGTTTACCAAAGACTGTTTCAATGCCCTTCACCTGATTATAAACTTCAGTACCAGTTAATGGTCTATGAGCAACTTCTTCTTCAACCGTCCCATCGAATGCCTTCTTCTTAAACCGATAGGGATGGTCGCGGCTGAGGAGCCTTCGTGTGCGCATATACACATGTTTGCAGCCCTTAAGGTGTGTAGATTTCATGTCATCTAAACAAATCGGGCAAGGTTGTTTTCCTTTAGTCTTATACCCAGATAAGTTCCCATAAGCTGGATAATCGTTCATAGTACAAAAAAGCATGGCACGCAGAGTGAACATCTCATTAGCATACGCATCAAATACTAACACTCCTTCGTTCCACATCTTTTGTAAATCTTCAACAAGCGGCTGAAGGTATACATCTATGTCATTTCCAGGTTTTTGGGCCCCGATATAAGAAGCGACAGCATCATGTACTTGCGTTTCATGCACAACCAAGGAGCTGAGGCAAGTTAAACCACTAAAACTACTGGCCATGTACTATGCTGCGAGCTGAGATTGCCAAAAGGGTTCATGCCATCCGTACATAATCCAAGCCTCAGATTCCTATCCTCATTACCAAATGACTTATGCACCCTGTCGATAGTTTTCCACTCAGGCGAATCAGCCGGATGCTTGAGCAGACCGTCTTTCTTCCTACGATCTGCATGCCACCTCAAATTCTTCGCATCTCCTTTAATTGAGAACATGCGCTTAAATCTAGGTATTATGGGTAGATACCACAACACCTTGGCTGGTGGTCCTTCACTACCTCCAGCTCCTTCACGCTTGTACCTCGACAATCATAACGTGGACACTCATGTAAATGCTCATACTCATTACGATAAAGCACACAATCGTTAGGACAAGCATGTATCCGCTCGTACTCTAAACCCAAAGGACACATCAGCTTCTTCGCATAATAGTACGACTTTGGCAGTTCATTTCCATCAGGGAGCATCTCAGCTAAAACTTCCAACAACGATGTGAAACTAGAGTCCGTCCAACCAGCGTTCGACTTAATGTTGAACAGTGTTACACACGAAAAGTTTGGTGTACTTTGTACAACCTGGATACAACGGCTTTTCAGCAGCCTGAGACATAGACTCAAAAATACGAGGTCGTCTACACGACTGATCTTCAACCTCGTGTATCATCTCGTCTACCCGATCCCTATCTCATCTCCAAATTCATCATCCAAATTCTCATCCCTAACTCATCATCATCCTTCTTTTTCTTCACATACATCATTCTTTACTCAGAGCTTCCCATATACCTCCCCTGCTCACCATGCCAAACCATAGTGGTATTGAGGCCTAAACCCACGGCGAAAGTACATGCTCCCTAACCACATGTATACTACTAACCTTGCTCACATTTCTACAATCAAACAAGGACAATAAAAGTCGACTGCTCCAGAGATGTTTGATATTCTAATGCATTCTACAGAATTCCGAGACCCCATTCACAAACTCAATCGATTTCACGACACCATACAATCCAAGTACGATCCATCTCATTCAGAAGACCACCTCTAATAATTAAACACAACATTCATTATAATGCATCAATCATTATTAAAGTACACATACACTCACATATTCAAATCACACACGTATAACAAGCTAAGATAGTGACATGTTCAATTGTATGCATGCAGTCAAAGGTCCTTATCACTCCAACCTAACCCATCCTTGGACGTCTAATCTCACTAGTGAATATATGCCAACTTTTCAATTCTAAGGAAAACTGGCAGCATTTCCCTACAGTTCTCCAAGTACACAATGTAGATAATTGCTTATCTACATATGTACCCAGAGAACAATGTAGAGAAACGATAAGCCAAGATTTCCTCAGAATTGAAAAGAAGACACACATTCACCACCTAAGTAGATCAAACGTCCAAGAACAGTCCCAAACCGGGGACTATTCAAGACTTACTCCTAAAGTAAGTCTTGAACGGGTATCTAGGCATATGATGATGATTCAAACAACTTGTAGATTTCATATAGCTAAATACATTGCGTTTTCATACAATCTCATATCAATAAATTATATTACTTAATCAATTAAAATACAATTTCATTAACAAATTAAATCAACAAAGACAACGAAATTAAACTAGTTACCTCTTAACACCAACGACGAGCAATGAAGAGAAAAGAGATACTTGGAACTTTATTTGCCTTCCTTAGCCTCCTTCCTACAATTGACAAAACTCGCATTGCACATTAATCATTTACTTCAATTAAGAAAAACAAAAGTAACTTAAAAACAAGATTAATTCATACTTGGTGGTGTGGTGTAGGAGCTCCACTACACCCTAAACCACTCAAATGGTGGAGAAGAGAAGATAAGAGAAGAGAAGAGAAGAAAAGAGAAGAGAAGAGAAGGGTAATGGTGACGGGTGGTGCGCAATGTGGTGGGTGGTGCGCAAGGTGGTGGTGGGCAAATGTGGTGGTGCGCAAATAACCCACTCAAATTAATTGGTGGTGGGCAGCAGTGGTGGGCAACAATCTGGTGGTGGTGGAGCAAAGTGGTGGGCAGCAGTAGTGGTGGTGGTGCACTCGAATTAGGGTTCGCGCACTGTGGTGGTGGAGGAGCAATGGGGTGGTTTTTCACTCGTGAAATTTCTCTAAGGGAGGGAAAAATTACTAAGCTTTGGTATGTACTACTGTACATGCACGCATTATTCAGTACAAAATCAAAAAAAAAAAAAACAGTAGGGCTGCGCTTTTTAGACAAGCGCAACCCTTCCATGTGAAGGGTTGCGCTTTTCTATAAAAACACAACCCTACTGTAAAGAAGGGCTGCATTTTATTTAAAAGCGCAGCCCTACTATCTAGAAGGGTTGCATAATGAAGAAAGCGCAGCCCTTTCAGCGCAACCCTTCCTTTTTTTCCCCTAGTGTGAGCAGCTTCTAGCTTTAGCCACTGCCGAGATCCCATGGTATGCTGATATAGCCAACTATTTGGCTAGTAACACTATTCCTCATGGCTATTCATCTCAACAAAAGAAGAAATTCTTTAAGGATGTGAGGAGGTACTTTTGGGATGATCCCTTCCTTTACAAGTCTTGTGCAGATGGGGTGATTAGAAGGTGTATTCCTGGAAATGAGGTATCCCCTATTATATCTCATTGTCATGATTTACCTTGTGGAGGCCATGCTAGTACTAATAAAACTGCAGCGAAAATTCTTCAATGTGGTTTTTATTGGCCTACTTTGTTCAAGGATGTTCATCATTATGTGCATCTGTGATCGCTGTCAAAGGACGGGAAATCCGTCCCGTCGGAATGAGATGCCTCTCAACACTATTCTTGAAGTGGAGATATTTGATGTATGGGGTGTAGATTTCATGGGTCCGTTCCCTTCCTCTTATGGGAATAAGTATATTCTGGTTGTTGTGGACTATGTCTCCAAATGGGTGGAGGCTCTTGCTTCTCCCACTAATGATGCTCGTGTGGTTAGTAGATTCTTCAAGAAAACTATTTTTCCTCGCTTTGGCATTCCACGGGTTTTGATTAGTGATGGAGGTAAACATTTTCTGGAGAATAAATTTGAATCTATGCTTAAGAAGTATTGTGTGCAACATAGGGTGGGACTTTCATACCATCTACAAACTAGTGGATAAGTGGAGATTTCCAATCGTGAGATAAAAACTATCCTAGAGAAGACGGTTGCGAGAACGCGGAAAGATTGGGCTGTACTTGATGATGCATTGTGGGCTTACGGGACATCATTCAAGACCCCTATAGGTACCACCCCCTATCATCTTGTTTATGGGAAAGCATGTCATCTCCCTATTGAGTTAGAGCATAGTGCATTATGGGCTATTAAGAGCCTCAATTTCGACTCTCAAACGGTGGGTGAGAAGAGACTCCTTCAACTTACTGAGCTAGATGAGCTTCGTCTTGATGCTTATGAAAGTTCTAGATTATACAAGGAGAAAATGAAGCGATGGCATGACAAAGGCATTGTGTGAAGAGAGTTCAAGGAAGGAGATTTGGTTCTTCTTTTTAATTCTCGTCTGAAGCTATTTCCTGGTAAACTTCGTTCGTGGTGGTCAGGTCCATTCAAAGTTTGTAAGGTTTTTCCTTATGGTTCAGTGGAGCTTTAGAACCGCCAAGATGACACTTTCAAGGTCAATGGCCACAGATTGAAGCATTATCGAGCTGGAGATCCTATTACTGAGAGAGTTGACATCATACTCTCCATCCCTTCATCTGAGTGATACTTGAGGAGGTCGAGCTAATGACCTTAAAAAATAGCGCTTATTGGGAGGCAACCCAATTTCCTAATTTTTCATTTTTATTTTCATTTCTTTTGACTTTTTTTTTTTGTTGGAGTGTTTTTGGAGTGAAAATTTTCATATGTTGGAACACTACTGCAGGAACAGGGAAACAGGGCCTAAACTTCGACCAAATCGAAGAATACCCTCATTAGGCACCGACCGGGTCGGTCGGGCGATTCTGCCCGGGCGGGCCCGCAAGCACAAACTCAGCTGGGCAACATTTTAGAAAGCGAAACAAGAAATCTAAGGAAGGAATTTCCGCCTGGGCAGGTCGGGCGAAAACCGCCCGGGCGGGCGTGCAAGCACAAATCAGATGGGAAAAAATCACAACGCAAAAAAAACTAAGGTAAAAATTCCGCCCGGGCGGTCGGCCGGTCGGGCGAGACGTAGTTACACGAAAAAAAACCCTCGATTCCTATTTCTACTTCTTTCATTCTTTTTCAAACCCTCCATCCAACTTCATCTTCTTCCTCTCTCTCTCTCTCTCTCTCTCCAAACCCTAACCCCAATTTTCTCCTTCCTCACCATCTACATTCTCAAATTTCTCCATAATTCTTCATCTTTCACTCATCCTTAACAGTTTCCCCATCCTAATTCCTATTTTTTTTACCCCCTCACACTCACTCATCCTAAGGTTTGATTTTTCTGAAAATTCTTGTTAGATTAACCTTGCCAATTGCGTTTTTACATTCCATGGTGCCCTATGAGATGATATTCTTCAAGTTTTTGTAAAATTCTCACTTTGTCCACCATTGCTCTCTGTTTTTGCAGGTTATCATCTTCTTCAATGGCGGCTCGACGTGGTACACATGGCACTAACCCTCTTGCGATTGAGGTAGATCCTACATTCCCTCATATAATTTTCAAAGATGAGACCCAAAAGGTACGGTTCCAAAAACTCAAACATTGTTTGTTTCAACCCACTCGTTTTGTTCATCGTGACCTTTTGCATGCTTTGGGTATCACTCAAATTACCCGCACCTTGTTCGCTGGGATTGGAATAAAGCAATTTTTCACCATGTACCATGGCACTTATGCTGACATTACCCTCGAATTTCTCAGTTCCTTAGAGATTCGTAAACATTCTCAATACGATCAAGTCATGTATTTTAGGATTGCCAATATTGATAGGAAGTTGACCATTCGACAATTTACTAAAATATTTGGTATGACTGTTAGGGGGGAGAGGAAGAAACCCGAAACCTTGTTGTTAGGCCTCCTTTGGCAAGGTTTAACTGGTATTAGACCACCAAACTGCCAACACCTGCAAATCAAGTCTGTCCATCATCCAAGCATTCACTTCCTTTTAAAATTTCTTGGGAGGTGGGAACCCAACACCTCTAGGACTGAGGAACTCATTGCTCTTGGCACTTATTTATGGCCCGCCGCCATGACCACGCAGTTCGATCTTGCGTATGCCTTTATGCATCATTTGCATAAAATTTCCACGACTTACCCCACCTTTGAGGAGGACGGCAGTGTCCGCTCCTTTGTACCTATTGTTATTGGGGGATAAGTCACCCATATAGCGTGTCATTTTGGCTATGTTGAGAATCGGAACAATGTTGTTCCTGGGGCTACTTACCTTGACTTTGACCACTTCCTCTACGCTCGGTACATTGTCCCTAGCGGTAGGCATTATAGGTGGATGATTGCCACTCGGCAATCTATACTCCTCCCCAACCCCGACTTAGTCCAGCTACCCATAGAGGATGCCCTTCTGCGAATGTTGAGCCCCCGACCTACCTTCTCTCTGTTGGAGATGAGGCACACCCCCCTCAAACTGGTCCAGTCCCTGAGCCCCATCATATTTACCGTAGGCGTGAGGCCGCCCCTTCCATCCCCTCGTCTTCTTCCCAACCCCTCCCCCTACTGCTGACTTTGAGGGGATTATGAGTGTTTTGCAGTGTATGGAACTGAATATGACTGCTAACACTCAAGCTCTTGAGCGCCTTGAGCGCCGTGTGGACACCATCTACGTTGACCAGCACCTAGCTATGTTTCCTATGTATGATGATTATTGCAGGCTTGGTACGATAGCTTTGGCTGGTCCCCACCCCAGTTGGTACACGTGGAACCCCACATATGGTGGTGCTGGAGGGAGTGGCGCAGGCATCGGTACTCAGGATGCTGATGAGACCGCTGATGGTGCTACTGATTTTATGGCCGACTGAGGGTCGTGTTCCTTTCCTTCTCCTTGCTGCAATGCGGACATTGCCAAGTTCATCTTGGGGGAGGATTTCTGCTGTACATATGGTATCTTCTCTCACTCCTTAGGTAGTTTATAGCTTTCGTAGTTCAGTTTAGCATAGATTTTCTTTTGTGTGTGTGTTTTTTTTTCTTTCTTTTTCTTTTGGTTTGTTTTTGTTTTCATTGTGTTTGTGATGTGTGAATCCTACTGAAAATCAATATCAAAGTTGAATAGTTGTTTCCCTGTGCCCCATACTATCATAATGTTGTTTTGACTTTAGATTATTGATGAACATGAAACAATGATTGATCACCAAGGCATGGTATAACTATACTTGGATCTATGATAAGAATCATGATTGTGGCACTCTATATGTCCATTAAGCATGTTTAGGCTTAACTGTGAGCTTATGTGCCTTAACATTGTGCTTTTCTTGTGTGTATGCCCACTTCATGAGGGATGCTAGAACTTGTGTTTTCTCTCCATTGATGCATTAGCTATACAATGTCTGAACAAAGATGATTATGACTCTCGTAGGATATTGCACCACTAGACCAAATAACCTTCCCTGCATTCATTTTCCCTAGTTAACCACTCTGAGCTGAGCCTGTTTCTTTTGACAACCACATTATGAGCTCCTCATTTTTTCAAAAATACGTCCCTCTACCATTGGCAGTGAAGTATTTAGGAATTATTGGTTGGCTAGCGTTTGATTGTGAAATTGGTTGTTGGTAATGAATGAAAATTGGAAGAAAAAAGAAAGAGAACAAATATGATTGATTACATGAGCAAAAGAAATTCTTCTCTATCCTCATTAGCTGGTAGCTAAGGTAGAGAACTTCTAAAAATAAGACAAGTAAGGCTTCCAAGAACAAAATATGAAAATCAAAATGAAAATAATTTTAAGAGAAAAAGATCTCATTGTGAATTATGTCATATTGGAAGTCCTTGCTTGGATTATGTGAAAGGATAAAGGAGACGAATTGAAAGAGAAATGGGTTATAGTTGTTTCGCAATCTAATATATCGCTCAGGGTGTTTCGTGCAAAAGTTGTAGTAATACTTCACTTCCTTGAGCACCACATTCCCAAATGTTTAACACACCTACTACCTTAAGCCCCATTACAACCTTGATTGAGTCATATGATTTGTTTGCTTGTATAACTACCTGATGTGGAGAGATGATACAAGCCTATGGACTAACTTAGTGAAGCGGAGCAATTGAGTGTCATATATCACCCTTCAAACACACGAGTATGAGAGTAGGTTGTTAAAATCGAGATTCTAGTTTGAATCGAAAGTAACCTTTATAATCGAATTGTAAAATCGAATCGTAGAATCGTAAGATTCTACAAACATGTATAATCAAGATATTGCACTCAATCTTCATTGAATATGCTAAAATTATAAGTTAAAAGACCTAAAAATTGGAAAAAATAGTTGTTTACCCACTATATTGGCAATAACTAACAATATATATCTCTTATTTTCTTTGTTAGCATGATTTAAACTTGCGAGGTTTTCGCTAGTCAACAGAAATGTATAGAATCGTCTTAAATCGCGAATCGAATCGTCTACCATGTTTTGAATCATAAAATCGTAAGATTTTAAGATTTGAATCGTGATTTTAATAACTTTCGAACGGGAACTGGGGATGGATAGAAGCAGTCATTTTAACTGCTTGGAGAGTGCTTTATAAATGAGTGGAGAGTTCCCTAGTGAGATCCTTCTCATTGATTTGTAGCGAATATTTAGTGGCCTCTCTTGATTCTGATCCCTAATTGGTACTTTTTGTCGAACTTTACCGAATATGATTTGTGGTGTGTTTGGATTCGATCTATCGTCATCTCAAAAATTTTATAATGGGGTGAAACCACTATTAATGCCTTGAACTCTTGATTTTCAGACAGGTTTTTCTTAGGGACAAGCAAAAGTCTAGCTTGGGGGAGTTTGATGTGTCTATTTTATATAGAATTTTACCCCAGCCCTCATAAATTATTGGTGTTCATTGTAATTTTTGTCTTGTAATTTGCTTGTTCTAACAATGGATGATTCTTTTTCCTGTGTAGGCCAATGATGTGTCTATTTTATATAGAATTTTACCCCCGTCCCTCATGAATTATTGGTGTTAATTACGCTCTTCAGAGCCCTTTTTAGTACTAATGTGTGTCTTGTAGTGCGTTTGTGTTTTCAGACTGATTATTGTAGGAATAAGCATATTTTGGTGCATTTTTTACCCTTTGGTGCCACTACAAGAGACATGAAGTTATGAACGTGTCGAAGATCGGGCATAATACTCATAATCTGGTAACCGCCTGACCCGGGGGAATCCGCCCGGGCTGGTCGGGCGAGTTTTACTTAGCCAAATTCAGAAGATTTAAGGAGCTAAGAGAATCACTTGTGGGCCCGACCGGGCGAAATCCGCCCGGGTCGGTCGGGCGAGGCGAGGCAATTGAGTTTTAGGCTGCTGGAAGGCGCCCGATCAGGCGCAACAAAGTGATCATGTACCTGATGACCGCCCGGTTGGGCGAGACGATTTTTAGGCCTTTTTGAGCTCGTGTTGCGCCAGTTTTAATAGACATATAAATACTTGTTTTTTTAGAGTTAAAAACTACACTTTTTATTATTAGGGAATAGACTACTATTTTTTAGAGAGTTATTAGAGACACTTCATTGTTGAACATCGATTTCTACAAGTTTGATTTCTTCAAGTAAAGACTAAGTTTTCTTAATCTCTTCCTTTCCTTCATTATTATTATGTCTTTCAATTTGTTTATTATTTGCTTGGTTATTTCAATTATGAGTGAGTAGTCTTATAATCTAGGGTTAAGTTAAACCCTAGCGATGATTAATACATGAATTCCTCCATTAATCCCAAGTTTATGTGATCAATTGTTCTCGTTTGATTGAATTGTTTTTATGTTTATTATCATACTAGGTATAGATGATTTTGATTTGATTCCTTATATCTTATTTTCAATGGGAATTGAATCTAGATGGATTTGTTGATTCAATCAAGAGTATGAATATCTCTATGGGAATAAGTAGATAGGATTACTAGGAATTTAATTGTGGTGCTATGTTTAATGTCTCTTTCTTGCATGATTCCATGAGAATAGGTTTGATTGCTTGTTTAGAGTAGCCATTGGTACTCGGGAGAGATCTTTGGTAGCTATAGGGTGCATTACTCCTCTTGAATCCTTGATTATGTTTATTGGGATGGAAATCATTCATGTATTGGTCATGCTAGTGGGGATACTTAAATCTAGATGTTCTTATTAATTGATTATACCTTATGTGTTCCTAGTAATTGTCATAGTTTAGCATTAGTATTAGTTCAACACCCTTTCCATCACTGTTTGTCACTTGTTTAGTTAATTTGAGTCGAGATACCTAGTGTTTGATACTGTTTGTCCTTGTGGATTCGACCCTGACTTGCCCTGCTACATAGTTAGGAGGTTAGTTAGAAAATTACTTTTGTTAGGTGCGCGACACGCCTATCAGCCAAGAAGTTGAAGGAATTAAAAGCTTTCGATTTTCGTTTCAAGATTTAATTTATTTTCATTTTTTTAGTTTATATGAAATTTCGTTTTTTAAGGTTGTAAATTTATTATATGATTTATTGTTGTTGTATTCTAAAGTTCATTATATGATTTGTCAAGATTTAGTTTTTATCATTTTTAATTTTTCTTTTTGTAATTTATTTGTTACTTATAATATTCACTGTTTACAATATATTCATCTGTTTTTGCGATAATATATATGGGGTTGGATATCTGTAGTTTTTGTTATTATATATAAATGTCAGTTTGTGATTTTGTTATAATTTTATCAGTTTGGAATTGATTTTGTGTCAATTTGACATAAAAAATGCAAACAAATAATTTTTATTTTTTTTTATTTTTTTGGGGTCCAAAAGGGCTATTTTGAGCTAAAATCGCAGCCCTTCTATGTTAAATGGGCTGCGTTTTTGACAAAAACGCAGCTCTTTACTTGAATAAGGGCTGCGTTTTTAGTCCAAAAAACGCAGCCCTTCTAGCTACGAAGGGCTGCGTTTGTGTGTAAAAGCGCAACCCTTTGTTTTGAAGGGCTGCGGTTTCCTTTATGTTGAAGGGCTGCTATGGGAAGGGCTACTGTAAAAAAACGCAACCCTAAGGGGCTTTTTAGCCGGAACCCTTTCCATATTTTTCCACTAGTGCTTGGACATTTTTTATGTTAGTTTTCTCTTTTTACAACTTTTCTTAGTATGCATAATTGTAAATTAGGAAATGAATAATAAATTTTGAATAGGTTTTTTTATGTTTCAAATTAAGGGTATATAGTCTTTTCATTAGGGACACCATAGCTCACCCCTTGGCTTATATAATAGAACTTTGGACTGAATTTTGCTAAATTAAAGTAAAATTAGAAGAAATTAAGGGATTGAGATTAAGTAATTGTATCAGCTATAATTTAGTTGTAGCCACTCAAAAAGTCTCCATTAATTAGCTCACATTTGCATAATTGAACCCAGTTAAAAATGATAGAAAACATGAAAAATAAAGCATTATTTCTCAACATTCTTTTGTAATCCATTTATTCTTATTTAGTTGTTCTATTTTGGCATTTACACTCATATATGCACAACTTTTACCATTAATATATCTAATTTCTATTTAGTAATATTAGGCTAAATTGTCAAAAACTACCTTTTTAAAAATACTTTTTTCAAAAGAAGCTACCTTATATCACGTCTATCTTAAAAACTATCTTATAAGTGGAAAAAGTATAAAAAGCACTACCAGATTTAGAATTTCCTAACCATGATAAACTATTCTCTCCAAATCCCTCCAATGTGACATTACAAAAGTAACCCCCCTTAAATCACCCCAACCACCCTCTCTCTTCTCTTTGACCTCATCTAGCGAATTCATTCTTCGCTTGCATTCACTCGTCTCCCCTTTTTCATGGAAACTCAGTGATAAAAAATCACTGCCACTTGTCTCCACTCTGTCTTCTGTCTTCTCGTTTTTTTTAATGTAAGTGTGCTCCATGAATGGCACACGTAAGGTACCTCATGGGTTGATTTAAAAGAGTAGATTGTCTTTGTTCAAACTCATAAACAATGGAAAAAGCATTAGATTTAATTTTGCATCAAAAAATATTTCATTTTCAAGCATAAAAGAGGCAAATTTGGTGCAATTATGCTAGCAAATCACGTAACCTTGAGACAATCTTACGCAATTTCCCCCAAATTTACCCCAAAATCAAATGATCGATTCTTAAAATAAAATGAACCCTAAGTTAGAATCATCTGACTGAGAGAAGAGAGCATGAGGTGGAAGGAAAAGAATTAAGAGTAAAGGGTTATGAATTTATAGAGGGGAGAATGGTGTGAAAGAAGAGGGAAGTTTAAAAAACTTGGAGAGATTCAGAGGGAATAGTTAACTATGGTTAGGAAATTCGAAATTTGGTACTGCTTTTTAAATTTTTTCCACTTACGAGATAGTTTTGTAAAATAAACGTGATATAAGGTTTTTTTTTTTTTTTTGTAAAAAAGTGTATAAAAAGTAGTTTTTGACAAATTTACCTAAATATTATAAAGTTAATAGTATGATCATTAAGACAAATCCCAACAACATAATACTTAACAATAGTGGTTTGTGTATATAAGTAATAAGTTAGGCCAAAATGGGTTATAAGAATAGTGCAAAAAATAAAAAATGAGACCGTTAATTAGTAAAACTCTTTTCAGAGTGTTGAAGAAAAAAGATCAAAAAGCAAACCTGGAAAAACATGGAGAGAGAAAAAGCATAAATTTGGGAGGTGTAAATGTGTAATGTGTATAAAATTGTTGCTCTTAAAAGGGGAGGGGAAGAATTCACTGATTAGAAGCACCTATTAAACCTCCGAGAAATTCCCTTCTCGGGACCTCGCTTCACTTGGACCAAAGGGAGGGATGGTGATGAACTAAACCTTCCACATCTTGATCGGGCTTATGCATCACCTACATGGTTCACAAAATTCCCCACAACTATTTTATGCACATTTCCGATCCTTCACTCTGATCATGCTCCATCTCACTGAAGGAATTATGTCCTCGACTTTATTGCAATTACTAAAAATAACATGGATTATATTATGGAGATAATAAGTTCATTAAATTGGGTCATCTATACGTCTTGCTAGAGAATGCTATAAAACTTTGTGTTAGTAAATGATAAACCCGAAGCTCAATTAAATGATCCTATAAGGTCACACATAAGATTCGGATCACAAAAGAAATTAAAAGATCTAAATCCCATAAAGGGCTCCAGGGTGGCCGCCCAAGAGAGAGGAAAGAAGGGAGATTGCCTAACCTAAACATACTTGTATATTAGTTAGGTAATCACAATAAAAAGATACTAGATCTCTCAATATTCTTCTCTCTCTTCTTCTCTCCAAAACCCATGTTATTCTCCAAAAAAAGAAGAAAAGATTTTCTTCCTTCCAACTAGTATTGGTGGAGCGTTGATCAGGATTGGTGGACCAAGTAGAGGAATCACAGTTGCGGTTCTATCTCCGGACTATACCAAGATTTGTGGAAATCACGCTTCAAAGGTTAATTCTAGAACTATCATGTGATCCTTGATTGTATATGCATGTGATCCTGTTTAAGTGCTTATGAATATTATTCATGAAATTCCGCTTATAGTACGTTAAATCCAACAGTGGTATCAGTTTTAGCCTCTTGCATATAAGTTTTTGGTCATAATATTTAGATTTATTTTGATATGTATGACTAATTTTAATTTCATTAAGGGGAGGAATTGAATTATGGATTATTTTGTTTAATTGGACTAATTAATTGGAGATTTGATTTGCTTAAATTTTGTTAATAATGGCCGAAAATTTTAATTAATTCGACCTAATTTTTTTTTGCAATTCGAAAAAATATTTGGAGTGGCCGAAGTTTTTAAAACATAAAACCGTAGTTTTCTAAATTCAATTGTGATTTTAGATATCAAATTTTTCGAAAATTTGGAGAGTTTGATTCATATTATTAATCTAATTTTCATGTTTAAAATTGTTTATGTATGAAAATTAATTCATGTAAAAGAAGTTTTATGTGAATTAGAGATTAATTTATACGAATAATGCTAAAATTAATTAAAATGGATATTTTATGTAAATTATGAAAATTATATTTGTATAATTAATCTAATTTTTCAAATCTAAATTATTTATGTATGACAAATTAATTCATGTAAAAGGAGTTTTATGTAAATTTAAGGTTGATTGATATGAATAGCCCTAAAATTAATTAAAATAAAATTTTAAATTAATTTTTAAAACTAGGCATACAAGAATTTATGTTGAATTTATCTTAATATCAAAACAAATAAAAAAAGGAAGGGGGGAGGAGCATCCACGACTGGGTGGCGAAACCACCGACTGGTGGGGCCACGATGGCTGCTCCAGGTGGTCAAGGGAGGGAAGCCAAGGGCTGCGGAAGCAGCAACGTTTTTTCAAAAAGGAAAAAATTATTTTTTGGGAAAGATTAAAACAGATTTTCACAATATTAAGCAGATTTTCAGTTAAATGATTCCATAATTTTATTCTTAATCTAATTAAAATTAGTAGGCTAGATTTTCTAGGATGGAATCATTAGGTGGTTAGGAATTATTTAAATATTTATCCTCTTGCTTTAATTAAGAATATTTCATATTTTGATTGATGGCAAGTATAATATTTGATATTATTATGTGGCTTTTCATATTTGATATAATTGCTATGAATGACCAGTGTGGCCCGAATTTAAGTTATAAAATACCATCTGCATATCATGATGATGTATTCTATTAATTTAAATACGATCTGCTTATCGTTAAGTATTTTTGTGACTTATCTAACTTAGATATTATTTAAATTATTTTGATAATTATGTAATCCAATGACGAGCCATCAAGAGAAGGCCCATGGCCATGATGGATGGAAATCCATGAAGAGTCCAATGAGGATCCTATGATGCTTAGTTCTTAGAATAAGGGGCCATACTAGATCATATTTATTTTGCATTTTATTATTATTTCAAATGCTTATGAGTTTATTGTATGTTGGTTATCAATGCGCTAAAGTTCACTAATTCATAACAACATAATAAACTTAGGTCCCGCAAATATTAAGGCTAGCTTTTGCAAACATAAAGTACTTATAAACCTTTAATAATAGTAAGAGGTCATGCCTCCATAGAGTATTATCATTAATTTTGGGAGATAAGGTGAAATTACGAATTTTGACAACTTAGTTTGGTTATCTTTAACAAAATCATCAAAAGCATTTTCTATTTTGAAGCAAGAGAAGTTAATCATGCGATGTTTACCAATCTAAAAGAATTATAAGATGTTATAATTAGTAAAAGAGTTTACTTACCTTAAAAATGTAACGTTAAGATAAGGCCTCCATCTGTTTAGTGTTGCATGTTGATAGGATCTTGTATTTACTTATTCAAATGGGATATTGAAATTGAATAGGTGATCAACCTAGAAACCTTTACATGTTTTAGGTTGTTATATAAACATAAAATTGAATTTTGCTTTTGTTTTCTATTTGTAGATACTATGTCTAATGTTGGAAATAATCAGTATGATTGATGTACTCATGAACATATATTGATATACAATATAGAGACGAAACTTATCTACAGATAACAATCAACTGAACTTGATTGAATTTCATAAGAACAATGTTGCGTCGTGTTATGGAGGCCACTGCCTTATAAACGAATTTCGCCATCTCCGGTGCAGATTCTTGATGACGTTCATCCCCCAAAGGTTCACACAATGATCCCGACTCCGTTCACCCGGATCAAGGATTGAAGTTTCTCAAGAACTGCTCAGATCTTGGAAGGAACGGTTGTCTCTGTGTTTTTAGGTTAATGAAATATTATCTCAGAGAGAAAAATGACCAAGAAGGTATCTATATAAGGGTTTAAGAAAAATAAGCCCAAACAATAAACCACGAGGAAAAATAAACTCGAACAATAAACCTTCGCGTTCAACTTGGATATAATCCAACAATCCCCCACAAACGCGAAGTTAGGAAAACAAGAAATGAGCAGTATAATAAAGGTTTGCTACTTACAAACTAGTGTCCAATGATTGAACTAGCATGTTAGTGAGATGGGGTGTCCCCTCACATACAAGTATCACTTGCAGGAGAGAGAAGGGACCCGATAACACATATCTTACCCTCAGAGCTTCAAAAACTCCGCGTTATCCATGAATTGCCTTTTGAACAACATACAGCACTATTGATCATACAATTCATATTCCCTATTAGACAAGTTACTTGTCTTTCAAATGATTATGAACATACAAACAATTCAACAAACTGGTCATCACCCTGGAATTCTAGTGAGTGCTCTAGAATGCCTAGAAGGATGAGATTCGACAGAAGGAGGTCATCCCTTCACACTCAAATATGATGTTCGATTATGTTCAAATAAATTTGAATCAGCCATGAAGGCCATAGAAACATCAAGTCCATTACTTTCAATTAAATTGAATCACCCATAAAGGCCATGGACTCCAACACAACCCCTACTGGTTGACGTCGAGTACCATCAGCTCCACTTGTCAAACCACCATAAAGGCTATAGACTCTCATGATCCATTAGGTTTGAACTAAGCAGACCATCCCTTTTACAGGATTATGATACCGGCCATGTGAGATCATGGACAAGGCATCACAACGGTGTAACCATCAAGTCCTTTCCAAGGACCACCCAAGCCTGTTGGGATATGGAAACATTAAGAGCGGCCAAGCTCAATCTCACATACAATATCTCATTGTATGCCACATACAACATCACATTGTATGCCACGGTGTGTTTGTAAGTCCCATCTTAGAAATATAGACACATTAAGGATAATCATTCTCCAACCTGATATCTATAAATCTACTAAGTCTAATTGCCAGTTGAACCACCCAAAGGTCATATATTCATCAATCCATTCAGCTCAAACAAATTAAGTCACCACATAGGTAATGAGTTGTTCTGTCACTATACTATCAAGCTCACTATTCAAACCACCAAGTATGGTAATGGACCCTCACACATCCTTATGTTTGAACTAGCTGAGCCACCAAACTGGTTATGGTTGTGTGACCCCACATGAGCATGGCAAGTCCTAACACGGGACCTCAAAAGCATCCATCATGTCCTCTCAGTGAACACAACACCAGTCTGTGCATGCTCTTGTCCATATGTGCCCCCACTGCCTTCATATGACAATATATACAAGCACCTAAAATACCACAATGTAAATAAAAGAGTATTTCATTACCCCTATAATGGGTAATTTGCCAATGATTTCCTCATTAGTCGGCTTCTTGACTCAATCAGTTCAACTCAATGAACTTATTCTTATGGTTGACTCTGCAACACATCGTACTTTGCATCTACTCAACAATGCCACATGTCAAGAGCAATATGTCAACATATATACGCATAACCATTTGGAAAATCATTTTCTAAAACTAGTTCAGAAACATGTATATAGAACATAACAGTTCATGCTAACTATTCAACCTTCTAGTTAAACCTATTTCAAACCATGTTGTCTGAACAAGATTGAGATGAGAGATCCCATTACCAATCTTCTGGCTTTTCATCCACAAACCACATGAATTACTCATCTACAACTTCCATCTTGACTTAAGTTGAAACCTTTAGTTTTCATAAAGACATCAAGAGTGTGGATACTAAATACATAAAATAGTGGCGTAAACCATAAACCACCTACAAACCATTCAAGTATTCTCACCAAGGACACCTCACAGGTCAGCTCCAAATCCCGGAAGATCTAATGACTCTTCCTTCTCTAAGATGCCATTCGAGTATGCACTTTACGAATCAAATCAATAAACAATCAAATAACACGATCTCAATGTAAACACAACCACTGGCCTAGGCATACTTAGTAACATGTGAGATAACTATATAGGTCAATATCAAAACATTAATGAACCTCAGAATCGTGTACCTTGCCCATAACTTTCCAAGCTTCCAACTTCAAAGTCTATTGAAGATCAACACACCACCAAAGTATCAACTATGGTTTGGCAAAGACATATACAACGAGTATGACAGGTCACTAATGAGTCATATTCAAAATTGCTTTTTTCTATAAGCAATATCCCCAATCAGAAGTCATAAAATCCCTTTCTTAATTGATCATCACCCCCAGAGAATAACCCCTAGACTTTACATAGTTGATCAACAATGTCAACTTTCTAACCACGGAGGTTACAAGGAAGACTGGACTTACCTAACTTAGAGAATTTACATGTTGTTACTCCTTTGCTAAATTACACATCAACATTACTATGAGAGACACCAAAGAGAATCAGGCAGCAAACACATAATCATGACTACTGAGCAATCATACCTAACTAACGCATCATCAACAATATCATGAGATTCATTCAACAAAGCTCATTTAATAAAGACATCATCAAATTCAACACAACAACAACCACAGAGAACTAAATCATCACACCAATTGTGTAAAGGAAGGATATAAATCATATCACAGCTAGAAACCCCCCACAATGAGGACATTCCAGGTTATTACCTTTACCCTCGTCACACAGGGAGCATTACTAACAACTCCTCAGCTTATCTTACACAAGCCATAACATTACTACATAAATGAGCTAATGCAACCCTTAAGAACCGTTGCATTAAGGCCAATAATCGTTGCAAGAAAGCTATTGCAAAGGTTCAACAACCGTTGTTGTTGCTGTCGTTGCATTAGACCTAATGCAACTGTCTATTAGGCACATTGCAACGACCTCCAGTAAACTCTAATAACCGTTGCATTAGCCATGCTGCAATACCCCATTTGCTCTATTGCAACCCTTTTTACTATTATTTTAAGATGTTGCATTAGCATAATGCAATGCTTATTTGCAATTAATACGTCTACTGAGCCGTTGCAATACACTACTTCAAATATATGTCCAAGCCTATTGCAACGGTGTGTATGCATATATATATAGAGATAGTTAACAAGAATAATACAAACTTTTGGCCGTTCTCTCGCAATAATACAAACTTATAATTATTATGTAATAATACAAACTTTACATCAAAATTCCTTCTGTAGGTCAATGTGACCGTTTACCTGTAAAACATGTATTTTTTTTAAAAGAACTCCAAAATCTCTTCCTCCTCCCCCTAGCAACGTCCTCGCGTAACTGTGCGAAATCGTCGACGACGACGACAACGTCTCCTCCAATTCGCCAATAATATCGACCATTTTTGAAGATCGTATTGATTAGGGGTGCTTATCGAGCGAGCCGAGCCCGAATAGCACTGGGCTCGGCTCGAGCTCGTTTAAAATTTCCCAGGCTCGGCTCGGCTAGTAAGCTCGCCGAGCTTGGGAGATCCGAGCTCGAGCTCGGCTCGTGATGGAAATTTGGGGCTCGAGCTCGGCTCGCGAGCTCGTTTAGGCTCGGCTCGCGAGCTCGGCTTGGCTCGAAGTAGGTGAGCTTGTTCACAATATGCTTTTATAACTTGATTTAGCTTGCAGTATTTCAATGTGGGACTCCATGGTTTGTTAAGAAAACAAACTCACTATCCCCATTTCAATGTGGAACTCCATGTTTTGTTTAAGATAAACAAACTCATTCTACATATGCTTATATAACTTAGAATCCCTCTTAGCATTGCTAAAATTTCAACGTGGGACTCCATGTTTTGTTAAGAAAAAAAACTCATTATACCCTTGTTTTGTTTACATATGCTTTTATAACTTGGAATTCCTCCTAGCATTGTTAAAATTTCAATGTGGGACTCCATATTTTGCTAAAGAAAAAATTATCAAATATATTAAGTATTAAATAATCAACTATTTAAAAATATACTTCATTCCCTCTATAAAGAAAATAAAGTATAGTTTTTGTTTTCCAACCAAGGAGATACAAAATTAAACTTTAAGTTGAAGTAAGGAGTAGTAGCTATTTATAAAGAAAATAAGGTTGATCCTTGTTTTCTTAACCAATGTGGGACTTTAGTGCCTAGTGGAGTAGAGGTGAAGTTGGATCACAAATTAAAATATATAATTTGTAATCTAAATTAAAATATAAATTAGTATTAAATTTTTTTAATATAAAATATTTTTTTAATATAAATATTTTTTTAATATAAAATAATAAACGAGCTGCTCACGAGCTTTACGAGCCGAGCTTTGCCTAGCTCGGCTCGGCTCGTTTAAGTCTCGAGCCGAGCCCGAGCTTGAGCCGAGCTTCAACGAGCTGAGCTTTGACCGAGCTTTGACCGAGCCGAGCCCGAGCTGCTCGCGAGCTTGTCAGGCTCATTATCACCCCTAGTATTGATTTCACGCGATGATGGTGAGTTAGGGTTTGATTTCTTCCGCTTCGATTTGCGTCTGCGACAATCCGACTTGTTGTGCGGGAGATGATCGGAGTTCGAGCGACTGAGAATGGCGTTGATTGGAGATGTTGAAGATAGGATGAAGGTGAGGACGGAGGAGGGGGTGGAGGTAAGGGTGGGCAGAGGGGGTAATGGAGGGTTTCAATTGGTTTGGCTAGGGGGGAGGATGAAGAGAGAGAAACGGCGGATGGGCAGGGTATAGGGGTGCTAAGGTGGGGTGGGGGAGGGAAAAAGAGAGTGAAGGGGAGCAGAAGAGAAGAAAGAAAAAAATAAAAATGTTTTTAATGTTTTTTTTAATATTTAAATCAAAATGCGAAAATCAGCCAATAAAATAATGACATGCGTTCTAATGAATGCCACATCAGCTTGTTTACCTCCTACAATAAGTTAACAATCGGTATTGCCGTACTGGAGGAATGTTGATGTAAAGTTTGTATTATTACATAATAATCAAAAGTTTGTATTATTACATAATAATCAAAAGTTTGTATTTTTGCGAGAGAACGGTCCAAAGTTTGTATTATTCTTGTTAAAAAATCCATATATATATTCTCTGATAATTTAATATTGATAATAAGTGAAAGTAATAAAGCCCGTGACGATTAAATTTTTATTTCAATAAAAAGATCCATAATGATCATAAATTTACAGATCATATCCAATCGTATCGACAATTTACAATGTCAGGTACATTAGTAGTACTTGTATCATACAGAAGATACAAGTTTCCTCCTCATCTAATCTATCTGGTTCTTGCTATCAAAAACAGAAATCTATCTGGTTCTTCATGTAATATACTGCACTTAAAAATTGAACTTAGAAAAAAAAAATCTACCATAGAAGTTCTTATCCAAAAAGAAAATCTACCAAAGAAAGTTGGCAATACAATTAACAATTCTGATGAATCCTCTCCCATTTTGAAATTTCTAGAACCCATATAAGCTCTAGCAATATTAGGCTATCAGCTGGTGAACCACTAATTGTACCTCATCCATCTTGCATCTGCTGAAGACAAAGTAAACCAAATTATCCAACAAATCATAAAACAAGTTTTGCACTGCTACAAAGAGACAATAGTCTAGACAAAGTAAATCAAATTATCCAACAAATCGTAAAAGAAATTTTTTCATCAACTAAAGTCTTATGCTTTTCGCTAGAACTGTCCGAGCTTTCAGAAGTCCAAACACTCAGGGGATTTTATCTTGCTCCACACATGGACCTTAATATTTTTATCAAATGATCAATCCCCTCCCTGCATAATAATGCAAAGCAATTAGAATCCTGATATAAATCCATAATATCTAGGCAAAGTCTAGTACGAGAACATTTCACAAACTTAATGTGAAACAGAAGCAATTTTCTTCTATGCTAGCTTCATACATTCTTGGGATACAACTTCTTACATCATATAATGACCAAGTGATGAGGTTTCATCCATCTCATACTGGTTTAATTGCCACAACTTATTGAACTCTAGTGATTGTATCATCCTAGTGTCATGTTGTGTTAGCAGCAGAGAAGATAATTAGTAATAACTACTACAACATCCAATTACTAGTAATAACTGCTTTCAACACCCACTTCTAATATTATTGTTCTTGCATCATTGTCTCTGCAAAACATTTTCAGAACATAAGTCATTAATATTCTTTTATTGAAGTTGGCTTAGTATCACACAACAAACAAATTTAATATGGGGGATGATGACATCATTATTGATCCCTTAAATGTCAGTGCAAGCAGTCCAGAACGGGCGCTTTGAAATTTCCTCAACGGTATTATACTTACCATGGCGGTTTGTTTTTGGTTTCCTATTTGATATCGTCCTCATGATTATCACCCGCTAATATTAGTTTACTACATTATAAAGTCACTAGACATGATATTTCCTTCAACATAAGGAAAAGAAACATAGATAAGCTAAATAATATTTGGTAAAACCACCTTAATTACAAAAATAAAAACTAAAAAGAAAGAAGAAAGTCCTTGCAATTCTAACCACAAATCATGAAGGCACATACAAACAAGAAGAAAATCTGGTCCCTAGCTAACATACGACGTTTAGAACCTTAATGAGCTTGAAGGAGAAGAAAAGGGTTAGAAAAAAAAGTTAAGATGAAAATGTGATAATATAGACCAGTCCAAGGAAGTATTCTAGAAGGTTTTATTAGGCTATGGACAAAATGTAGCTAGTGATACTGAATCTATATTATAAGTGATGCCTGGAGATTGAAGATAGAAGCTTGCTCATTAATTATTTACATGATACTTATCTTGATATATATATCGACGCTTTTCTATTACTATGTGGAAAGTAAACCATGAAAAGTATATTGATATGAAATATATCAATGTCTTACTATGAGAATGAACAATTATCTCAAAATTTTTCCATATATTATCGAATGTGTAGCAGTAATAAGCATTTCACAAGACATACTCAAGCCCTCACTTCAGCATAAGAACAGACCTAACCCCATCATGACTGTAGTACCTTCGGTAGGACTCTTGAGGAGTCGGTAGTACACACTTCCCCTCTTACTACCATCAAGACTCTTGGGAATGTCTTAGGGGTTCCCATCTCTGGTATGTATGGGACATGGTAGGATTGGCTGAGCGCTCTCCTCTACTCATTCCCCCTAGTGAGCCCTCGTCTTCTAAGCCGTAAAGGACCTCGAAGGAGGGTGCACACATTCCTCGTTCATCGAACGAGAGCATGACAGCCTGGAGGATGAAGTTTCGTCTGTGCATCCGAACGAGGTGGATAGTGTGGTGCACGCCTTGATGTTAGATGATGAGTCCACCACTCTAGAGTTCGAGGAGGACGAAGATCCACCTGAGGTCATCCTGGAAGATAACGATGATACCCTAGAGGGAGATTTGCCTAGCAAATAGATTTTGCATTAAAGGGTCTGAATTCTTTGCCTTCCCCGACGGGTATGAACTTGTACTACCGTCCGTTGGGAGCCGAGTGACGGATTGCCCAGTTGGGCATGTAGCTATATATGCATATGCTGGATTTCGGCCTCCGGTTCCCATGGATCCTTTCATTGCGAAGATCTTTGAAGCATGGAATATATCCCTATCTCAGCTGACGTCGTTAGGGTGGCGCAACCTCATCGCTTATGCTTGGACTGTCCTGTATAAGAAATTCCCTCAGACCCTTAATCTGTTCCGAAAATTGCACTGGATTAAGGAGGATGGCTCCGCGAAGGGAAAGGGTGGTGGTAAGAGGAAAAGATATAGAGCCGAGAACGAGCTGGCCCAAGGTGGGTGGATGTCGTTATACACCAAGGGAGGCAAGCTGACGGTATATCATAAGCTTACCTCCCTTAAGCAACGGCGACCCCGCTTTTTCTAGGTAACGGTTCTGGCTGACTTTTCTTTACACCGGAAGTGGACAAACCCCGCCCCAGGAGGAGAATATTCCCGATCGTGGTTTGATACACCAAGAAAAGGAAGGTTTTGATTTCTTTGAGGCTTCGTCCATACCGGCTTCTAAGGGATCAAAGCGAGTGTCGGTGCCCCTAGTCTGGTTGCCTCATGCCAAGTACATCATGAGTAATGCGGACCTCTATGCTCTCGACATTTGCAAGGATGAACCCCATGAAGAGTGTTGAAGTGCCATTCCGGCTTTCTTATCGTTTTATTTTTTATTTTTTGGTTTAGCTTGGTTGCTAACTCTTTCTTCATTTTTATCGTTCTAGGCCGAGAACCGAGAGGCTCTTCAACTCAATCATAACTACCAGCAATATGCCACCCAAACCCGCTCGTAAATTTACTTTCATCTCCACCAGCATTGGGGGCGTGGAGGGATGTAGGGCCGAGGTGTCGGCCGGGGCCACGACAACGAGGAGGATGAGAGGGACTCCATGCCTTTCACCATTAGACAGTCAAACCTTGTTCCCCAGAAAAGAAATGTTGAGGGGACGCCGCAAAAAGAACCGAAGCGTCCTATCAAGGCGCCGACAAAGCCCGTCGTCGTTCCCTCAACACGTATTGGGGACAAGGATCCCGAGAGACTGCTGAAGGGGCAAATTGGCTCAGGTTGGCACTTCCTCCTTGCGGCCGAAAACCTACAAGGAGTTGATGCTGTCGGCCATGATCCTTGAGCTGCAACATTTCTCCAAGCTGGGGAAGGCCGGCTTCATTGAGCGGGTCAAGGTGGAGGTGCTGGAGGTTCTCTGAAAGAGATGGTCATGCTCGCCTGTTCAGGATGGGTCGCTATTTCAGCCGAAACTCAACATCCTTGACGATGAGTCTCTATTGCTGGACCTCCCCTGGAAGGCGGCAATCTCGGGTATCGGCTATTTAAAGGCCTTCAGCTCAAGTATGATATGCCGCTGGAGAAGGTTCAAGCCGCTGCTGCCGTCAACGCTCACAAGCTGGCCATTGTGAGTCTTCTAACCCTTGTGTATTTTCTAACTCTTATCTATGTTATATTTGCTCGCTTCTGATTTAACACTTCTGTTTGTTTCTTTGCGGTCGGCACATTCTGGTAAAGAACTCTGGAATCTTTATCGGAACTTCCGAGCCGCCTATTTTTCCATGGTCGATGCTCACCATGTTACTATCGGTGAGTTGGCCGATCGGGGTTTAGAGCTCAAGTCGGTCCAATCGGAATTGGGCAAGCTGAATACAGTCAAGGCCGATCTTGATAAGGCCAAGAAGGACCTTGATACGGCCAATTAGCTGAGTAGCAATCAGCTTACCTTGGCAAATAAGGATACTGAGCTGCAGAAGGTGAGGAAGGAGCTCCAAGCTGCTCGAAGCCGAGAGGCCGATGCCGTGGCCGAAACCCGAAGTCCATAGACTTCGTCATCCGCTTGGCAAACTGGTACAATGGTTGTTGTGCTGCTGCCATGAGATGTGCTAGGCACGCCATCCCTGACCTTGACTGCGGAAAGGTGGAAGATGCCCATGGTCACCGGGAATTCGAGATCCCGGTCGAGGCGAGATTATGTACATCGGGGTCACTGAGGCGGTGTAACACTCCGTATTGTTATAGCTTTTTAGTAATTATTTATATTATTTTAGTTTATAAAAATAATTTCAAAATACTTTTTATTACATATATATATTTATTTTTCATTTGACTTACCTAAGTAGTTAAAACAAATTCCTAGATTGACTAGGTTTACTACCTAATATATATCACTATATTATTAGTATAAGGAGAGAGAAAGTGAAAAAAAAAGAAATCAAAGAAACAAAAAGGAGAAGAGCTACTGCATCTCCTCAAACACGAGCAACCTTCTGCTTCTTACAAAAAATAAAAATCTCTAACGTTCAACATCATCAAAGTTACTAAGATCTTTATCCTCTATCATCACACTTAAAATTTTTTCCGTTCTTCTTCAATAGCTTCAGTTTTTGTGGGTTTTACGAAGAGATTATTAGTGTGCTTGGGTTTGCGGTTTTGGGCCGAGAATCAAATCAAAGAGCGCTTTTTGGGGTTCTTCTTATTGAGTAATCTAACCCATTTACTTCCCCAAATCAATTAAGTCAAAATTTTAAGTTTTAGTTTCGTATTTGGTTGATTATCTGAATTTGGGGTTTTAATAATTTAGGGTTCTTCAATAAATTGAATTGGGGAAAAATTGCTATTGAACGAAATTTGTGTAATTGGTTTATAATTGATGTTTAATTCGATTTAGTTAACATATTTTTGAGTTGGGCTTTTAAAATCATTGTTTTCGAAATATGTTCTAAAATTTGTGATATGTTGGATAGTTTCTGAATTGCCTAGTTGGAATTATAAGTCCTTTATTATAGCAGAAAAATTTATATGGAAGTAGTATAAATATTATTATAGCATAGTGATGATAGGCAAATGTGGTGTTCTTATATATGTTGCCTTTGTTCGGATGGGTTGTTGGAAATTGTGGAATAGAATGGAGTTGGACTAGTTAATTCAGAATGGCATCAAGTATGAGTAAAATTGTTGAATAATAATATATATATAAAAAAATAGTCTTATAACCATAGATCACCCTGGTTATTATGTCTAACACCTGTGATCACCACTATTTATATCAACCACATCACATTGACTACAAACTTTGGCAAACCATCAGGTCTTCAACTTGGTTCACATCTAATTTGCTTAAGGTATTATTGAACAAATTAACAAATAGTCTCAACTAGTATTCTAATCCATCAGATTGGCCAGAATTGGATGATAGGCTCAAATGCTCAATAGTAGGTGCTATATCTTCAATAAGCTCGGGTAAACGAGATTTTCATATCATTATTAGGACCATCCAAGCTTAACCAATTTGCACAATTTGGTATCTTTGACAGTATTGATTTTTGTGATCTTTTAGAGTAAGTTTAATTTAATTGCGATGTGGTCATAATCAGTGAAAGATCATTAGCTAGGTAATGTCATTTATAGGTGCATCATGTGAAGTATAGTCAAGTGACTTATACTATATTATTATATTGTAGATTGTGGGTTCGTAGAGGAACCTTTTTGACTTGAGATTGAGATTCATTGACTGTGATTGCTGATAAGGTAAGATTTCTTACTGTGCTTGTACAGATGAGTTCAGAAATTGTTCAAATCTTATTTTACATTGTTTGGAAATTTATTTTAATAATGAGATGGTTTATGAAGTTTATACGTTGAGATTTAAATAGTTCTCAATAATTATCTTGAAAGAGTTTATGAGATTATTTATGAGATTTATATTAAAAAGAGGAAGTTCCTCAACGTTACCAAGTTTAATGAAAATGTGGGGTTGCCAGTAAGCGGTATTCCTCGAGTATGGAAGTGTGTTTAGTTAACAGTGTCTCAACAATATATTTTAGTAGTTAGGAGTATATTAATCAATACTCTTGGCATTTGTCTTCCTTCTTGGTACGTTATCAAGTTAGGGGTATGCATACTAGCGACTTTGGTGTTTACCTCATCTAGTGATCCTAGCTAGCTCATTGGAATTTTATTACTTCCTACTCACATATTACGAAAGGTTATATTTGAAAGTTTTACAGAATAGTTCAGAAAGAAAGAAAGGTTGGATTTGAGGTTATTAGAAAGTTAATATATTATATATATAATATGTACAACTTTTAAATGAATTTGTAAGATATTCCTATACATCTTACCTGCACATTGAATAGTTTTGTTTTATTACAATATTAAATCTTGCTCAGCCTTTGGCTGATATTGCAACGTCAAATGTGCAGGGACTTGAAGATAATTAGCTCTGGTTGGGTTAAACAGTGCGTTGGATCTCTTTCAATTTAATAAGACTTTAAAAAGACTTCCGCTGTTATTATTTGACTATAAGATTTATATTCTAGTTTGTAATAATTAATTTACATTCTATTTAGTTGGTCTGTAATAATCATTTAAAACTTATTATTTATTATTTTAACTAGAACCATTAGCCTTGCGATTACTGTTACTAATTATCGAGGGGTAGCAACTTTGGATTTTCGAGTTTATTTATGTTAAGTTATTTTTAGAAGTATTGGAAATCCAGGGTTGTTGCAGGCGGACATCACCAATGCTGATCCCCCCTTCAAGTTTGAAGAGGAAGACCAGGATGCCACCAACAATGAAGCCATCAATGACGATCAAAACATCGATATTGTTGTTCTTGACGGTCCAGAGCTGAAAGAGGTGGCGGCGTCCGTCGCTGAAGAACAAAAAGAGTAGAGCTCTTGGCTGAGGTCTTCCTTGTGGACCCTCTACATTTTTGTAAGCCATACTGTTTGTGGTCGGCTTTTTCTTTTATGTACTATTCAGTATTAGGATGAAACATAATCTTATTAATGAAAATACTGATTTTGTCCGACTTCGTTGTCGGTTATTTTTTCCACTTGTGTTTCTCCTTCCCTGCGCCCTTGATGTTTTATTACTTATTTTTAGCTGACAAACATGAAAGGGGATGTTTAGTTATCTAAATCCGACAGGTAGGTCTTATTATATCTATACCAAATATATTCGGTTTTTTCACCATATACCCCTAACAAATTTTTTTTTGCATCGTATACCCTTTCAACTTTCCAAATTCACCATATACCCCTCACTTTTCGAAAAATACATCAACTTGCCCTTTTGACTAACGGTGTTAAACTTTCGTTAGTCGTTAACCCCTAATCTCCCTTTTAATCTTAATTAACTATCCTAAACCCTAATACTAACCCTCAACCTTAAACCTAACTAACCAAAAAGACCTAACTCTAAAAGCCCACTAGCCCATACCCACCCTTAGCCTACCACCCCACCCCAGCCCATGACCCACCACCCCCTAACCCTAACCCACCCTAACCCTAACAAGTGCCACCACCTGACCCTCCACCAGCCTACCTGCCCCACCTCCCGAGCGCCACCACCACCTGACCCTCCCTAGCGCCACCACCACCTGACCCCACCACCAGCCTACCTGCCGTACCTCCCTCTCCCCACCCCCACGCTGTCGCACATCCCCCTCCCCACAACACCCAGCCTGCCCCTTCCCACACCCCCAGCCTGCATCCCCCCTTTCCACCACCCTTCCCACATCCCCCCTCCCTTTGAACAAAGGACCGGCGAGACCCCCACCCCCTCCGAACAAAGAACCGGCGAAACCCCCCCTCCCCTTCGAACAAAGAATCGTCGAGACCCCTCCCTTAGAAAAACATACCGGCGAAACAGAGGAGAGAGAGGCGAGACCCCTCCCTTCGAAAAACAGACCGGCGAAATAGAGGAAAGAGAGGCGAGACCCTCCCCTTCGAAAAACAGACCGGCGAAATAGAGGAGAGAGAGGCGAGACCCTCCCCTTCGAAAAACTGACCAGTGAAACAGAGGAGAGAGAGTGTGTGTTTTTCCGGCGAAAAACATAGGAGATAGAGGGTGTGTTTTGTGCGTAGGGACAGGGGGAGAGGGAGGGGAATGGGGAGGCGGGTTTACGGGGGAGGGGGTTAGGTGGTGGTGGGGTCAGGTGGTGGTGTTAGGGAGGGCTGGTGGGGGTCAGGTGGTGGTGGGGTTAGGTGGTGGTGCTGGAGAGGGTTGGTTAGGGTGGTTTAGGGTTAGGCTGGGTTAGGGGTGGTTAGGGTTAGGATACTAGATTAGAGGTTAGGGTTAGTGTTAATGTTAGATTTAAGTTAGTTAATTAGGATTAGAGGGGAGTTTAAGGGTTAATGACTAACGGAGTTTAACGCCGTTAGTCATTAAGGGTAAGTGAATGTATTTTTTGAAAAGTGAGGGGTATATGATGAATTTGGAAAGTTGAAAGGGTATACGGTGCAAAAAAAAATTTGTCAGGGGTATATGGTGAAAAAACCGAAATATATTTAATCCTCCCAATATAGCAGACATATTAAGGACGTTAACATACAAGAAGCGATTTTATAAATTCATTCCTTCGCTCATGATGGCAGATCCACTTAGGTCGTTGGCCATCAGAGATGCATTGGTCTAGTTTCTCCTGATGGCAGATCCACATAGGTCATTGACCGCCAGAGAACTTTGCTTTGCCTCAGAAAAGTTTCTTCTTAACGACATATCCATATAGGTCATTGACCGTTAAGGAACTTGCTCTGCATTGGTAGAGTTTCTCTTAACGGCAGATTCGTATAGGTCATTGACCGTCAAGGAACTTAGAACTGTATGCACAATATAAGTCATAAGATGCTGATTTTATTGAAAATGGCTCTTCCCGATTGCACCGGGTTTTATTAGCCTGAAAAGAAGTAATACTAGTGTCGGCTTAAAAGCCGTATTAATAAATAATACTAATTGTGGCAACAATACGGTTTTATTATTGACTACTTAGGTACAGAATAAAGAGAGTAATTAAATATAATACTTCTTAAGCACGCTAGTGTTCTAGCTATTATTGAGCACCTTGCCTGACATATCTTCTAACCGGTATGCCCCTGGAACGATTTCCTACTTTACTAGTAGGGTCCTTCCCAGTTGGTCGTTAGTTTGCTAGTAGCATGGGCCTTCCCCCTATCCGTTGTGCACCTGAGTACCAAATCCCCTTTCTCTATCGGCCAGCTTCGTACTCTCGTTGTTGTAGACCTTGATTATCCAATCCTTGTATGCGGCTTACTTGTGCTCTGCAGCTAGCCTTATTTAAGGTAAGAGGTCCAAGTCCTTTGTGTAACCTACTATTCAACTCAGGGTCGTAGTTTAGGATTCGCCAGTTGGGTAACCCAACTTTGACCTGTTGCACTACCTCAGTGTCGAATGTTGATCTGAATGGGATTTCCTCGGTTGCTTCCTTCTCGGTGGTCCTATTAGACCATAAAACTGTTAGGACCATATCAACCCATGCCCCTTTCAAATCGTCCAACTTCTTTTTCAATGCATTCAGAATCTGTTTATTGACGGTCTCACCTTGGTCGTTACTCTGACGGTGACACATTTATGAGTATGCGAACTTAATACCATAAGGGCTCAAGAAGTCTTTTATCATACCGCAATCAAACTGAATGCCATTGTCCATAACAATCCCCATGGGGAATCCCAAACCTGGTGATCAGGTTTCGCCAGATAAACTTTTTCACCTGATTAGCCATGATTTTTATACTTGGTTTTGCATCAATCCACTTCGTGAAGTAATCAATTCCTACTATCAGGAACTTTCTTCCTCTAGATGCAGGTGTGAATGGTCTTATAATATCCATCTCCTACCGAGCGAAACGGATGAGATTGAGGATTGGCTGCAAATCATTTGTCGGCTGGTGGATAACTGGGGCAAATATCTGGCAGTCGCACTTCTTCACAAAGGCATGTGCATCGGCTAGCATTGTCGGCCAGTAAAATCCTACTTTCAAGGCTTTCAGTACTAGAGTTTTTCCGGCAATATGATTTCCGCATACTCATTCTTGTATTTCTTCAATAATTTTTGTGGCTTCGTGAGCCGTTACACACCTTAGGATTGGGGGCGAAAGACCCTTTTTATACATCTGTCATGGAAGATGCAATACCACATGGCTTCTCTCCATAGCTTCTTTGCTGCCATCTTATCATTTAGTAGATTATCTGACGGTTTATAAGCCGTTATCTCGTTATACCACTCTTTTCCCCGACTGATTGTGTTAACTGTTGATAGGCGGGTGTCTATACTCTTTTATGGCAGTATCTCTATCATGACATTGCGTTTGCATTTCAGATCGATCGTACTGTTGCTAGCTAGCTTTGATAGGCATCTACAGCCATGTTCTATGTTCTCGGGACCAAGACCACTTCAAAGCTTTGTAGTCCCGTCGTTATCTACTTCATCCTGCTCAAGTACTTCTGCATTACGGGTTCCGTGGCTTCAAATGTGCCTTCAATTTGGCTTGATACGAGCTGTGAATCTGTCATCACTCCAACCTGGGCGTTTGTTTGAGCCGCGGAGCCATCTACAGATATCTTCCAAGTACCGCCTGGTTCATTCGTCTCTTCACAAGTGACCTGGACTATAAAGTCGGCCAAGGCTTGAGCCATGATGGTTGTGCGTGGTCGTTACTCTATGTCAGATTTGGACAGTTCAATTACCAACTTCAGCTACCCCTGCCGGTTGTGTCCAACTTGTGAAGTGCTTTCTCTAGTGGCTGGTTTGTAAACATTTGGAGGGTGTGAGAGTCAAAGCATGGCTTGAGTTTTCTTTGCTCTGCAGCACCTCATATCTTTGCTCTGCTCCAGCCTGTACATAACTTACGAAATAAATGGGATTTTGCTGCCCCTCTTTTTCTACTTACAAAATTGTTGCTACCGTCTCCTCCGACACCGAGACGTACAACTGCAACTTATCTTCCAGCTTGAGTCTGGTGATAGTCGGTAGTTGTTTGAAGTGCTCTTTGACCCTTTCAAAAGCTCGTTTTTGCTCATCGCCCCATTTGAACTTTTTGTTCCCTCACAAGATTTTGAAGAATGGCATGGCTTTTTTCACCGACTTGGAGACGAATCTAGTTAGGGCCACCATTCTACCTGTCAACTTATGAATGTCCCGGATACCACTGGGTTCTGGTAGCTCAATTATTGTCCTGACTTTGTTAGGGTTTGTGTCTATCCCCCTTTAACTAACCATAAAGCTGAGGAACTTGCCGGATCTTACCCCAAATACACATTTTTTGGGGTTCAGTTTCATTTGGTATTTGCGAAGGATCGCAAAGGTCTCCTCAAGGTCAGCTACGTGGGCTTTCTCCATTAGGCTCTTGACGATGCTATTGTCCACATATACCTCTACATTATGGCATTTCTGATGAGCGAATATTTTATCCACCAGCTTCTGAGAGGTAGCTCCGGCATTCTTTAGGCCGAACGACATAGCCTTGTATGCATAAACTCATATGTCTATAATGAATGTCGCATTGCTTCTGTCGCACTCTAGGAGGCTGATCTGGTGATACCCTGAGAAAGCATCCATAAAACTAAGCAGCGCGTGGCCGCTAGTGGAGTCTACCAATTGGTTGATTCTGGGTAATGGGTAGCAGTCGTTGGAGCAGGCTTTTTTCAAGTCGATGAAATCCACGCACATTCGCCAGGACCCATTGGCTTTCTTGACCATTACCACATTCGCCAACCACTCAGGGTAATCAGAGGGTTGAATGAAATCAGCCGCTAACAATTGGTCTACCTCCTCTTTAATGGCCGCATTCTTTTGTGCTGAAAAGTTTCTCTTCTTCTGCTTTACCAGTCGTACATCTTCGTTGACATTCAGCCGGTGGACCATGAATTATGGGTCAACTCTCGGCATCTCATCCGCTGAGAACGCAAAGACGTCTGCATTACTGCGTTAAGACTTATCAAGTTTACCTTGACATCGTCCGCCAGGTCGACCCCAATTCTAACCGTTCTCTCCGGTCTATTCTTCTCAAGGCTGAGCTCCTTACTTTCTTCTTTCGGGCTAGGTCTAGGCAAGTCTTCCGGCCTTCCCTCAAAATTTTTTCCATAGACAGATCTTTATTAGCTTTACTTTCTATTGTTACCTTTTTCTTTCTGAAGGTGGCGCATCTGTTGATCGCTTGTGGTTTGAATTTTTAAGTGCCATTAGGTAGCATGCCCAAGCCAACTCTTGATTCCCTTTTATTCTCTTTGGCTTTCCTGTGTTCGACGTGTAAATCATTGTTAGGTTGTAGGTGGACACCACAGCTTGAGTATCGTACATTAATGGCAGCCCTATGATGGCGTTATAGGCCATCGGGACGTCGACCACCGGGAATTCTACCATAAGGTCTCTAGATTCGGACCCTTTTTCGAGCTTAACCGATAGCTTGATGGTGCCCTCAAGAATAACAAATGCCCCTGTCAAGCCGATTATCGGATATGAGACTAGTTTGAGACATGACTTTCCTAGTCCCATTTTTCGAATTTAGCCATAAACAGAATATCAGCGGAGCTGCCGCCATCCACCACGATTCGATGAACCATTGCGGCTGAAATCTGGAGAGATACTATCAAGGGGTCATCATGATGGTAAAAAATCTCTTTAGTGTCCTTTGACGTAAAGGCTACTAACGACATGGTTGGTGGTGCGGGTCACTATCCGGTGTTGTTATAGTTTACCTGGCACCTCACCTCTTTCAGATTGGCTTTGGCACCGTGTATACTTACCCCGTGCACTGGCCCCCATAAGATGACATGTATCTCAATGATTCTTTCTTTCATCGGCTTCCTCTTGCCATCTTCTTCTCTATGTGACCCCTCTCGGTATGTTCTTGCTTGATACTGCTTAAAATAGCCTATGCATATCAGATCCTCGATTCCATCTCTAAAATGTGACCGTAATCTTTGTGGAAATCACACCACTTCGACTTGTCCCGACCCTTGTAGTACATCCTTTTAGGTTATTGCCGTTTGTCGTCTTGCCTGTGTAACTCATATATCTCGGCTCTGGACTTCGTCAAGGGAGTGTAGTTGTTGTATCAGTTAGGTCGTCCTTCTTGTCCCTTTTTTACCGAGTTACTCTCCTCCTTTCTCTCTGATCCATCTGACTTTTTGTCCTTTTGGTGTTTGTCCTTGTCCTTTTCTTTCTCTTTTTTGTTTCCATATCCCTCCGAACGCTTTGAAGTTACCACCTTGTTAAATTCCTCCCCTCGCATGAATTCATTAGCTTTACCTAGAAGCTTAGTCAGGTTGGTCAATTTCATGCGGCCTAGGTAGCTTTTAAAGCCAGTACCTTCCTTTGAACCAGTCATCAGTGCTATGACTGCGACCTCCTGCTGCACGCTGGGGATGGTGATGGCTTGAGAGTTAAAACAACCTATATAGTCCCTCATGCTCTCTTTTTCCCCTTGCTTGATCAACATTAACTCGCCTGTATTTTTTTCCCTGCATTTATTGCTGACGAAGTGTGTCACAAACATGGATAAAAGTTATCGGAAATCAAATATAGTTGTGGGTGGTATGCTTTTAAACCAAGAATGGGCCAGGCCAAACATTGTAGAAGGGAACACTTTACACCAGACAGAGTCGGTGTCGGTGTATAGCAGCATGTGTCCTTCATAGGAAGAGATGTGGTCCTTAGGGTCCGTCTTGTTGTCATACTTGCATGTCGGCATTTTGATCTTCTCCATAGGCTCCTGGAGTATGGCCGTTGAGAAGAGAGAATTCCGGAGAGATACTGGTGCTCTTCGTTGGACATACTCGCTTTCCCTCCTGGGCTAAGATGACTATTGAATCTTAGTGTCACTGCTGATCCTCTTCATCTTCTTCCCCCACGGGCCCTGTGAGAGTCTTTGAATTCTCCCCTTGATCATGATCATTCCGGCATTGGTCACCCTTGTCGTCCTATTGCGAGAGAACGCATCTTTCTCACAGGGCTGTGTGGCCTATTCAGGGGACGCTTGCCGGTATGACCGTCGATGGAGCCTGACTCGCCATAGCCTGAGAGACTTCAGTCGTGCTCCTAAGCTGTTTCGGATTGAACATATGCTGCAACGCCTCAAATATGTTGGATTGAGGGGCTTCGGTGGCACCGTCTTCCCTTCCACTGGCCGGTTTTGAGGACCCCACCACCGGTTGCGGAGTAGGGAATCCAAGTGGTGCCTTCCCTAGAGGAGTGTTGGTGTCATTAGTTTATGGCATCCCAAAAGTCTGCTTAAGATCCATAGGGTTGATAGGATGAGAAAGTCGTGGCTTAAGACTAAAATGGTTCACCCCTCCTTCTAGTGCCAATTGTTCTGGTATGGAATAAATGTAGTTGGAGTGAACCGGTATCCTTCCACTATGTAAGCGGGTTTATTGTCCTGCAAGAAAGAACACGTAAACTAACCTCGGGTAACGCCCCTCCGATGTCTAAATCAGTAAAGGGTAATAGCCGGTATACCTCATGTAGAGTATATTAGTACGTATGTACGTACCATATAGCTCAGATCATGGGGAATTTATAGGAGCCGACAGTGTCCTGACTAAGATAGGACACTGCTCCTATTGGTTGGATACAATTCTATCCTCTTCAATACTTATCTTTAGGCCCATGGGCACGTTGGGTAAGCACTGATCAGACCCAGGCCCAGGCCCACTTAGGGATGGCCCAAGTTAGGGATACCATCAAGGAGATCTATTAGGCCGGCCTGACATAGTGAATGTCCTTCATATACATGTATTGACCATGACGGTCGTCAACGATTCGATACGACGAATGGAACTTAGGCAACCCCCATACAACTTCTTTGTTTTCTTTTTACTATTGAAGTGGAATGTTTGCTTCTAAGTCCTGCAGATAACTTTACAAACACGTAAGAGCTGAAAAGAATCTATTTTTAGATATAATTATATGCTTGATTTTTGAGAAAAAAGAATTTATCTTTATTACTAATTCTTGAAACTAAAGAATCACAAAATTTGGTTGAATATGAATAACTCGATACATATATAATTGCATTTTGTATCTCTAATCTATAGGAGTCATACTCATATATTATCAACAACTGGATATTCTCAAAAAACAATTATGGCATATTCAAACCGGGTACATATGACCCGATCCGAAAAAATCGATCGGGTCACATGCTACTTTTTTAAGTACTCGTAAATGCAAGTACCCGGTTATGAATACCCCTAATGCATACCAACATGGTTAGTATTTTGATCGTCGCACATGTTTCAATCTGCTAATCAAGACCTAAATAAATGTTTTAATGGTTAAAAAGATAATTTAGACAAACTGGAAATCTGTAATATGATTTCTTAATAAACATATCACAAAAAGTTAGTCTTTTGTGTTTAATGAATCAAACTAGATTAATTTTTAGATTGCATGAGCATATTGCTTTGTTATTTATTTGCATTAATCTACAACATGAATCATATTAAATAGAAGCCAGTAATGGGCGAATTTGATTCATGATCATAATCATACCCTTACCCCAAAACTTAATCTTTGATTCATTGATCAATGATGAAGTCAAGACAGGGAAATCTACATAGGATAAGTCCCTAACATATCTCGATGGTTTTCCAAAAATCTAATTAGGTTTATGAGTCTTCCTTTAAAGGCTTATTGACCACTTGTCTTTTTTCCAAAACGAATTCCAAAACAGAAGCACTCTACAATGAAATTGTCAAATACGTGCTCTTTCTGCTTAGGCAATAAAAATATGCATACATTTTGGTGACTTCACCAGAAAGGATTCAAAATAGTTTTTTGGATGAGTATGTGAAACTTGAAAAATACGATTCATTCTCATTTATGCTTTTAAATGACAATTGTTTTGCATATGCTGGCTTTTTTTTTACGTGCCACTATAAGTTTTGTCATTGCCTCATTAGCGCATGTTCAATGAGTAAGGCCACCCCTGAGGAGTTTGCACTTTGTCCCTCTAAAAAGCTTCCTGAGTGATAATGTTGGATCATAGTCATAAGCAAAGATAATAACCATAACATTGCTTTCTTGTTCCTCACTTGAGACTGGAGTGCTTCTTACACGTGACCGTGTTTTTTAGCAAAGATACAAAGCATGGGATCAATTTTTTAGTCATGGACTCTTTTAAACCTAACCTAAGCCTAACCATAATATTAAACATAAATCTTGACTTTATGTCGTAACAACACGATATTTCTTGTCTTTTTGACATTTTTGATTGTTTGTTTGCTATTTTCAACATGCTTTCCCTAGGAATTAGGCTTGAAACATAAAAATATGATAAATAAATTGTCGAAACGAAAAATACACTTTGCGATGGCCATGCACTAAACGCGCGAACCTCGCGTCACATGCCAAGGAGCGTGCGCCTCGTGCATGCCCTTACGTGGCGCGCTTGGCATAAGTTGCTTACATAGCATGCAAGCCTGTCGCATGTGGCACAAACTACACATCATTTCCACGGTTGTATTTCGATAATCTATTAGCCGGTTTTCGATCTATTCTTTGCATTATCATTCATGACCACTTATATGTTGTCTCTGCAAACAAAAGTCACCTATTTCAAAGATAAAAATTGATCTTTTCCATGCATATCATCGAAGATTTAGTTTATGTTTAAAAAATGAATCAAGATAAGTGGTCATAGTAAAGTTTCGGTTGTCATGCATCTCATCCCACTCATCTTATCTATTCAACCCAACCTATCTTTTCCAACGTATCTATGCTATCATATTCCAATCATATAAAAAAAACAACGAGTTAGTCAAATACGAGCTCATCCTGCATAGGCAATACAAAAATGTCTAGTGTAACACCCGACCCTTCCGGAGTCAAGTATATCGTCACCAATGCGCATCCAGGGCCAACAATTGTCCTCAATAACCAACACAATTTCTTACGGCACATTCTGTCCTCACTCATGTGCACCTTGAGAAACTTTCCAGGAGGTTACCCATCCTAAGACTACTCCTAACCAAGCACGCTTAACTGTGGTGTAACTAAGGAAATGAGCTCTCTAAAAGAAATATGCATCTTGTTGGAATAAGTAGCTTGCTAACTCCCTTTAAAGCACTCATGAGAGGTATTACATACCCCTACTTGAGAACTAATCACATATTCGACATGCAGTCGATCATATACCACCATAATCCTCCCCCCGCTAGGCGACTAACCTTGGATTAATCATCCACATGATCAACATGCAGTCATAGAATTGCTCTGATACCATTTGTAACACCCGACCCATCTGGAGTCGAGTATATTGTCAACAATGCGCATCCAGGACCAACAACTATCTTCAATAACCATCACGAGTTTTTCCGGCACATTTTGTCCTCACTCATGTGCACCCTAAGAAACTAAGGAAATGAGCTCTCTAAAAGAAAGATGTATCTTGTTGGAATGAGTAGCCTTCTAACTCCCTTTAAAGCAATCATGAGAGGTATTACATATATTGAGTGAGGACAAAATGTTCAGGAAGAACATGTGTTGGTTATTAAGGACAGTTGTTGGCCCTGGATGCGTATTGGTGACAATATACTCGACTCTGTATGGGTCGGGTGTCACAAATGATATCAGAGCAAGCCTACGACTGCGTGCTGATTGTGTGGATCATTAATCCAAGGTTAGTCGCCTAGTAGGGGAGGATTTTGGCGCTGTATCACCGGTTACGTGTGTGAATATGTGATTAGGTTCGAGGTCGGGGAGAACCACATTGACGTATGCTGAATATATGGAGTCCTCGGGTGCAACGAGGGGGTTGTTGTTCTTAAGTGGGGGTGTATGTAGTACCGCTCATGATTGCTTTAAAGGGATTTAATATGCTACTCATTCCAACAAGATGCATCTTTCTTTTAGGGGGCTCATCTCCTTAGTTACTCCACAGTTAAACGTGATTGGCTTGGAGTATTTCAGGGATGGATGACATCCTCGGAAGTTTCTCAGGATGCGCATGAGTATGGACAAAATGTGCACCCTGAGAAACTTCCCAAGAGATCACCCATACATGGACTACTACCAGCCAAGCACGCTTAACTATGGAGTAACTAAGGAAATGAGCTTCCTAAAAGAAAGATGCATCTTGTTGGAATGAGTAGCATATTAAATACCTTTAAACCAATCATGACGGGTATTACATCTATATTGATGTATGGGGCTTTGGCCTAAGGGGGAATACCTCCTCCAAAACTAGGTGGTTTGTAACTTCTCCATAATGTCTTAAGTAGTCCTTGTAGAAGTATGCGGTTCGTACCTTATCCATAAAGTCTTAAGTAGTTTATGTCTCCATATTATGATTTGCGTGATGGTCGATAAGGTGCTTTCTCGAAGTGAGTTTGTGGCTATATCCTAGAAGGAAAAAAGAATCATTATGAAGTGGTGTGGTGTTGTCTTGAGGGGGAGATTGTCGGCTTACCATCCAAGAAGCACACCAATAATATTAGTTAAAAGTCTTCTGAATAGGGAAGTATTATGGAATAAGAAGTTATTTGTATTAGATAATTTTGATATAATTAGGATATAGTTAGCTAGAAATTTAGGTAGGAAGAAAATTATTCCTTCAATTATATTGTTTCCTAACTATATTTGAAGTCTAATGGTTATTCACATATTCTAGTAGGAGTAGGAAATCTTATAAACCCTACAAATATAGAAGAGTAAGAATATATCTTTATGTAGTTGTTATGCAATTGTTACAAAGTTGAAAACAAGAAAACATGTAATTGATAAAGAGAAAGATGTAGTTTGTATGAAGTTGAACACATAGCATAGGTTACTTTTGCACTTTAATAATCCTTGTATGTTGTTCTTGTTTTCTTTGAAGTGAAGTTCCTAATAGTTAGGCATGGAAGATCCTAGAGGGATTGCGGGGGGTTGTTGGGCAGGGAAGCTCAATGTCAAGAAAAGGGAAATTAAAGGGGATATATATCAGAATTAGGATTTATTTTTTCGAAAAAACAAGAAAGAGCATTAAAGAAGACGTCACCCTTTTTATCCATCTCACATATTAACAAAAACCTGAGACTGCGTTTGGAAGGTTAGCCTAATAATGGAATTATTTTAAGTCAAAAGATACTTAGGATTATTTTGAAAAGGTCGATCATAGTTGGAACTAGTATTGGTGATCATGTTTATCTAGTGTGAACATAAGGTAAAGTCAAAGTTGATCATATCCATTCAGATTTGATAAGTCGAGTTTAGGTAAGTCCAGGTGAAGACAATACCCTTCCTTTCATTATATGTTTATGTCAATTCAGTGTCCATTTGAAAAAAGAACTATCATAACTTCTTCCTAAGATAATGTTTAATTAAATCAGATGTTTACATCATTGCTTTTATATTTGAATCGTTGTTTGACCAATCTTAATTATGTACCACTCTTGTTATAGCTTTGAAACTATAAATTTTTTGCTTTCCTCGTATTGACCCCATTCTTCATGTATGCACGCATAAACCCTAAATGATGCCATATTTTCGCTCTTATTGCCAATAGCCAAGAATGCTCATTTTAATTCAATCAAATCTTCCTGTTAACCTACTAAGCGCAGTTGCACACACAAGCCTTATGGGGTGTTTGGTTCAAATAGAGGAATGAAAGGGAAATGGAATCAACTAGAGGGGAGAAATGGTAACAATAATTGTCTTCTATTGCATGTTTGGTTCAACAATGGAAAAATTCAATTGAAGAGAATAAAAAGAATTTTGTTACTCCTCCAATTTGAAGGGTAATATTTTTGGGGGTTTGGGTTACCCTCAAGTAAAGGTAAACGTTAACCCATTATCCAGACCAAACAAGGAGTAATGGATTTAGTTTATCGAATTTGTTTTTAGGCCCCAAAAGTCTAACCAAACAAGACCTAATTTTGTACATAACTTACACCATTGTCGCTCGAAAGGTAAGAATGCGCTACAAATCTAAGCGTCAAAAACACAAAGATCGAGACTATATGCCGACCATATCCATCTTACACAGTCCACAAGTGTCAAGATAATTGCAAGCACCCTCACTTTGTGGCTCATGTGGTTATATTGGATACAAACTGAGTTATTAGCCATTAATATCTATAATAATTTATTGTTATAATTTAAATAGTTGGTAATTCAAAAATATATACTGAGATAATTTTAGTAAATTTTCACATGGCTAAATATTCCGTACGAACAAGTTACAAACAATAGCTACAAGTATAGTAAGTAAATAACGTGATCATACAAAATTCAACTATGGCACTAAAATAGAGGGAGTATAATCTATCACGGTATGTGTTAGAGGATGCCCAACAATTGGACCTACAATGATTCACGAGGAGAGGGAGGACAAAAGAAATATTAAACAATGAAGAGAGAGAAAAATAGGGAGGAGATAGAATGTTGTCCAGCTTATGAATATGAACCGTTCTTAATTTTTCTTTTCCTGAAACATTAGGTTGGGATTGACAAGTGGTGAAAGGCTATTGGTTCATGTGAGATGTGGGCCAGCAATTTAATGGCTATAACTAAAAAATCTGGTCGATTGTTATTAAAAGATAATATTCTTGATTTTTTTATAGTTATTTCTAAATAACAGTCATATTTAATAAATAAAAATTTCAAAAGGAGAACTTTTTTAACAGTTGTATTTTCTCCCCTCTATAAATAAAGCCAAATATTGAGATATTTCATACATTTTCCAAACATTTCTTTTTCATTGAACACTTATTTATCATTAAAAATATTAAAATACTACAGTTATAAGAAAAGAAGTCATATTTGGATCCAAACTAATGAAAGAAAACCAAACAAAATCCAAAAAGACTCCATAACCCCAAAATATCGAAATTTACAATCATTTTGTAATTATTGAGTAGAAATCAATTATTATGTTGAGCCTAGTTCACAATATCCAAATTATGAAACGCAAAATATGAGACTTATGCCACTCAATATCCTTCACAAAATATATGTTTTCTCGAAACCTAGTTCTTTCTTCCAATTTCCTCCACATTCATAGCAAAACTATGTTAACCCAAATAAAAAATTTCATGTTTTTGAAGATGAAAAAGTATTTCCTACATCCCAACATTTACAATCATCGCAAGCTGGAGGTTCACTTTCGAACTTCAATACTTCATATTAGACTCGTGCTGCATAAGTTCAAGGTGACGACGTTGACGATGATAAAGTCAATGAAGAAGATGATACTCAAGACAGAGAGGTGCAAGTTAAAAAGGGGCCAAGATAATATGTGGTTTGTAGCTGAAGTGGAAATCGTAAGTCTTGCCATCAAGTGAGTAGTGACAAATTTCAAAATTCTATTCAAGATAGACAAATCTTTTAAGGTAAAATTACTAATATGTATTAGTAAATTAGATTGCACATAAAAAAAATGTAGGCAGAAGGAGTTGAAGGGATTAGAGAAACTGATCTGTTAAAAGAAAGGGGATATGATCCTCTAAGAAGTTGTTGGAAAAGAATAAATGCTAGTGTATCAACATTTGTTGGTGCATTTGCTCAAAGTCAAGGGAAAAAAGTGGTGAATACAATGATAATATGAAGACAGCGTATGCTATTTAGAAAAGTGATAACAAGCCTCACAATAGAGATTTTATTAACCGACATTATTGGGAAATTGTTAAGTGTATGGAAGCCCTATAGGGATACTATTAAGAAGTGCAAGAAGAAAGAAACAACTCAATAAAGTGCTTCAAAGAGGTAGAGGATAAATGACACTGGAAACTACTCGATTTCACCTGACCCAATATACACCAACCAATGGTGATATAGAGTGTTCAGTCCAAACTCTAAGCAACAGGTCCACCAAAAATAAGGGGAAGAGGGAAGGGGGAAGGAGGAAGGGGGAAGGTGTGAAACCAGAAGCATTTCAACAATAAATGGATAATATTAAGATCGGAAAATTCACTACTAGAAAAGGAGTGTAGTCTCGACACTTTAATCTAGACGCTTTTTAAAATGTCAAACTTACCTTATAATTAGAGTGTTGTCTCGACATATTAGACTATAGATTTTAGTGTAGGGATTCAGTGAAATATTAAGCGGCAAAAAAAAAAATTACATCCCGCGCAATAAACATAAAATATTGGAAAAAAAAACATAAAATATTAGAGAAAAGAAGTCAAAACGTCTCGCACCTTCTACCAAATATACTAAAATCTCGCACCACTCATAGCAGTTTCTAGAGAAATTTTAGAGTACCAATCTGCTAAACTATACAAAACAAAGAAAATCAAAGGGTTTAATTTATCAAAGAGGACTCTTGTTTCAATCGATCTTGCGCCGCCGTTCACGAAAAGGAAATCAAGGGGTTTAATTATCAATTGGATTGCTGCAAATCAGGTAACTATTTCTTTTGAATTACTCATTGCAATGAGTTTTTATATATTGATTTGATAATTTCTTTGATTTGTGTTGGAATTTAAGATCAAAGAAACACCAGTCAACCATTTTCATCTTTTGATTTCATAAATTATATACAGTAGAAAGTTAGAGAATTTTGTGACATAATCCCAGTAATTTCCTTATCTCAAATTCCATGGCAGTCATTATATTAAGGACATTCAAAGTGTTAGATCTTATTCTAATTGCAAGTCCAATGTTCAGTTGAATCTTATTTCGTCCTATTACATGTGAATTTCAATTTTTCTATATTATTTGGTTTGTGAGAGAAACTAAGTTCATGCAACAGTACTTTTTATGACTTCTACAATTACAACTCCACCTTATTTGACTTGCATCTTTATTTGGTTATTGGTTTATTATGTATTCTTGGTTATTAGTTGAGTGCTTTACATTTGCAGACTTGTTAGTTTTTGTGTGTGCGAGTAATGAGTGCTTCTGTAACTTGGTTTAGTATTCAATATGCTTTGTTTCTATTTCTTAATTTCCTCTCTGCTTAATGTAACCGCTGGAAAACATTTAGGAAGTGGAAACAAAATAAATTATGTTTGAAAGTATGTGTTATCATTTTTTATGATTATTGGTAATCAGATACAAAGTAATAGTTTCAGGTATTTCTTTAAAGGATATAAACATATTTGGTGTTTATTAGCCATGGATACAAGTTGGATAGAACTTCCAAATGATCATGCTGAATATATTCAAGGAGTTGCAAATTTTATTGAGTTTGCGAAAGAGGGTCTTGTAGAAGGAAAAATTCAATGCCCATGTAGAAAGTGCAAAGTGGATAAGTGGTTGTCAATAAAGCAAGTTGAGGAGCACATTTTATTCAAGGGCTTTTACAAGCCATATAAAAAATGGATTTTTCATGGACAAAGAAGTATTCTTGAGAATATATCAGGTAATGCTAAAATTACAGGAAACGCTAGTGGCAGTTCTCTGGGTACATGCTCAATGCAAATCGAACAAAATGACATGGGATGGTTACTAAGGGATGCTTTTGGGATGAATGTTCCTGATTATGCTAGTGAACCTGTAGTTGAATCACTTGTTGATCATTCTATTAAAGAGTTAACTCATGTAGACATTGATAATATCTTTGAGCCTTCATTTGAAGAACAAAATCCAACCCCTACCTCAATCCCAGTATATGATGAACAAGAAAAGGCTAAGTATGAGAAACTACTGGAAGCTTCTAATAAGGAATTATATCCAGGATGCACTTCATACTCAAAGTTTTCATTTCTTCTATACTTGTTTCATCTCAAATGTATGCATCATTGGTCAGCCGAGTCTGTAACCATGTTATTGAAATTTTTAGTAGATGCATTTCCCCAAATCATGGAATTTCCATCATCTTATTATGAATGCAAAAAAGAAATCAATGATTTGGGGCTTGGGTATGAAAAGATTGCAGCATGCCCAAATAATTGTATGTTGTATTGGGGTGAATATTCTGATAAGAATGAATGCCATGTATGTAATGCCTCAAGATGGAAGACGATGAAAGGTAAGGAGAATGAAACAAGTAATACCACTAAAAAAGGCGAGCCCGCTAAGGTTATGCGATATTTTCCATTAATTCCGAGGTTATGAAGGATTTATATGTCATCTAAAACTGCAGAAGATATGAGATGGCATGATGATTATAGTAAGCGTGAAAGTGATGGAAAATTGAGGCATCCATGTGACGGCTTAGCTTGGAAAGATTTTGATAAACAATATCCTAATTATTCTTCTGATCCACGTAGTGTGAGGTTAGGATTGGCTTCAGATGGCTTTAATCCTTATCGGTTAATGAATACTAATCATAGTATGTGGCCTGTGGTGTTGATTCCTTATAATTTGCCCCCGTGGTTATGTATGAAGCAATCATCTTTTATTCTATCCATAATAATTCCTGGAAAATCAAGCACCGGAATTGATATTGATGTATATTTGCAACCTTTATTACATGAATTGAAGTTGTTGTGGAAAGGAGTTGATGCTTTTGATGCTTTTAGTAATGAAAAATTTAAGTTACGAGCATCTTTGATGTGGACAATTAATGACTTTCCTGCTTATGCTATGCTATCTGGTTGGAGTACTAAGGGTTATAATGCATGTCCTGTATGTGCTAGCGGTACATATTCTGAAAAATTTGCTGGAAAGATTTGTTACCCGGGTACTCGTAAATGGCTACCAGCAGATCATCCATATAGATCACAGGGGCAATTGTTTAACGGGAAGGAAGAATATGGTACAGCTCCAATTCGTGCTTCTGGCTCTGAGGTACGAAAACAACAAGAGGGGAATGCTTATGTATATGGAAAAGGTAAAAAAGTCTTCCACAAAGAGGAAAACAAAACAACATGATGATCTTAGTGAGGATGATCATGATGGTGAAAATTCTACTTGGAGCAAGAGAAGCACTTTCTTCGACTTACCTTATTGGGAGAATAATCTTCTTCGACATAATTTAGATGCCATGCATATTGAGAAGAACGTTTGTGATAATTTCTTGGGAACTTTACTGAGTATGGATAAGAAGAACAATAGAGATGATAAAAGGTCCAGAGAGTATATACAGAAGTTGGGGATAAAGCCACAATTTTGGTTAAAAGTTGGGTCTAATGGGGAGTCATATATGCCTCCAGTATCATACTCCATGTCGGTGGAGGAGAAAGACCAATTCCTAAAGGTTTTGCATAAGCTTAAAGTCCCTGATGGATATGGTTCCAATCTGTCTCGATGCGTGAACTTGAAACAAAGAAAACTCATAAACCTCAAGAGTCATGACAATAATGTATTAATGCAAGATATTCTCCCAGTTGCTTTGAGAGCTTCAAGAGCTACAGAAATTGTGGAATCAATTTCAGATCTATCTTCCTTTTTCAAATGCTTGTGCTCCACAACTCTTGACATCAAGGAACTAGATGAGATACAAGCAAAGGTTGTTTTAACACTTTGTCAATTGGAGATAGAATTTCTTCCAACCTTTTTCACTATCATGGTTCATGTAGTGATTCATCTAGCAGAGGAGGCGAAACTTGGTGGACCTGTACATTATAGATGGATGTATCCCATCGAAAGGTAATATATTGATAAGTGCATCATGTACGTTTTAAATTGGTGACTAATTATACTTTCTTGAAATAGGTACTTGGCACATTTGACATCTTATGTGAGTAATAAGGCCTATCCAGAAGGGTCTATTGCAGAAGGTTATGGGTTAGAGGAGACTATTAATTTCTGTTCAAGGTACCCAGAGGAGATACATACCATGTTTAGTAGACTAAAAAGAAATGACGATGACAATGAGGATATGAGCAAATATTTATTTTGGTCGGCCGGTCGAATGGTAGGACAGAAAAAATTCATTCGTTTAGATGCTAAGTCTCTAGAACAAGCACATCGATATGTTTTGCTTCATTCAGATGAGATGAATGTGCTTCGAAAGTAAGTTCAGACTTAATATTTTGATTATTGACTATTTTACATGGTTTATTATATTTTCACAAGTTCTTTTTTTTTTTTGGGTTGATGTTTAGTGAGTTTTTACGAGAAAAGCGACGAGAAAATCGTCATAGGGGAATTCGAGCAGATGAGAATTTTGAGAATGAGTGGCTTATTAAAGAATATACTCAATGGCTCAAAGATGAGGTTGTATTATCTTTTCTATCTTGTGAACTAAACTTACATATAAAGTATAACTGTAAACCAGTTTGATTAGTTTTTTCTATTTTCATCGTAGGTGGAAAATATAGATGGAAGTACTGAAAAAGGGAAGTTACAGAAAGCCTTGGCTATTGGTTTGGATCATTATGTTAGAGAAGTTAAATGTTTTGTGATCAATGGCTATAAGTTTCACACAATAAGTCGAGAAAGATATCGCAAGACCCAAAATTCTGGAGTTATGGTCGAAGCTGATGGCCATGTCTACTATGGTAGACTCAGAAATATATATGAATTGAATTTTTCCCACTCATATAGAGTTGTGGTATTTCGTTGTGACTGGGTAGATATAAACAGAGGGTTAAGGACATATCCAAACGGTGGTGTTACTGTTAATTTCTCCAAGTTGATGCACACTGGTCGATTACTTCACGAGGACCCATTTATCTTTTCTTCTCAAGCTAAGCAAGTTTTTTATGTCGAAGATGAGAAGCAAAAGGAATGGCTACATGTTATTAGGACTAAGCCTAGAGATCTATATGATTTAGAATAATAGACATTATGATTGTGCCTGTTTTGAATCATGTCCTCTGTTTGCTTTTTATTTTGCATTGCTAAATTTCTTATGTGATTTACAAGTTCTTGTCTATGATGACTATTTTTGGATCTATGTTGAGTTCCTTTTTATTTAATACTCATATGTATAGCATGTGTGTTTTATCTGAAGCTTGCATTTTCTACAACTATTATTGCCTTCATTCTACTACTGTTTTCTTTTGTGTCCATTGAAGCAGTTAACATGAGTTTTCGAAGCAAGCGGACTAGAATTGCTGCTATGGAAGATGCACAGGCCTTTTCCATGTTTCAATCTGGAGCAACAATGCCATCTCATATTGAGAAAGTAACTGAATTGAATGTTCGCAAAGAACCACTCAAAAAGTCTTCAAGAAACGAACAATCCCAACATTTTGTGGTTTCTCCAACAACAAAGACTGCTCCAAATGCTAAAAAACCCTTAATTCAAAATGGAGCAAGATCTGTCCAGAAATCACAAACATTAAATATTCCTGATCATTCTGATGCAGGTGGACATGAATCTGGAGAAACCCCATTTCTTACTCGGAAAGCACCTGAATTAAATGTTCACAAAGAACCACTCAGGAAGTCTTCAGGAAATGAACGATCCCAAAAGAATTTGGTTTCTCCAATCACACATGTTGTTCCAAATGCTGAAAATTCTTCACTTGAATCTAGAGCAACACCTGTCCAGAAATCACCATGTTTTAATGTTCCTAATGAAACTGGAGCACGTGGACATGAACCTGGAGCAACCCCATCTCACATTCAGAAAGCCCCTGAACTAAATGCTCGCAAAGAACAACTCAGAAAGTCTTCAAGAAATGAATGGTCCCAAACTTTTGTGGTTTCTCCAACCACACCTACTATGGAGAATGTTGAATTGTCCTCGCTCCGAAATGATGAAGATTTCTATGACATGAATGATCCAAATGAACCACCGCGAGCCGAAAAATATTGCAAAAAAAGTAGGTCCACCAAGACAAGGCGTTTGAAGTCTATGAGCTCCAATTCTTCTAACAAAGTTCCTGATTGGGAGGACAATGTGGATTTTGATGATGTAGATGAGGTTCGAACTATTGGTATGTTTTTAACTTTATTTAGCTTAAATTATAAACAACTTTTTTTTTATCATGATTAAAAAATTTATTTGAGTTGAATATTATTACCTTCCATAGATGCTCAAGGAAATATTCGTATTTTGAGTGGGTCAGTGCACCCTAGAGATGTTTGGTATGAAGAAAAATTCAAATTTGAAGTTCCTTTCAATAAGTTTAATCAACCAATTCGAAAAGGTGGTTCTGTATTTATTAAATTTCTTGGAGAGGTGGCACGGAAAGGTAGCTTGTGCCCTATCAGAGTAACAAATTGGCGCAATATGATTGCAAGTAAAAAGACTGAAATTGTTGAATTGGTTCGAGTAAGTGTTTTATATAGCTTTTCTATTCATTTCTCTTGGACAGAAGTATTGGTTTTGTGTAGTTGTATTAATTATGCTAAATTCATATTGAAAATGCAGAATAAATTTATCTTTCCAGAAGGCAAAGTGTTTGATGATGCCGTGCTTAGGCATGTTGGTAAACATTTCAGGCAAAATAGATTTGAGTTGAAAGCTAAGTATTTCCACCCAAAGAAAAAGATACGACAAGAAATTGAGAATGATGTGCCTCATGGGCATTCTCGTGAGAATTGGCAAGAATTGGTAGACTATTGGTATTCTGACAAAAGTAAGGTAAATATGTTTTCAAAAAAGCATATATTTTTAATAAAGTTGTATAACAAGATTATCCATCTTATTCCTTCTATGTTTATTATGATGTTATCAGCGGTACTCTGAAATTGGTACCCAAGCACGTGCCAGCCTAGGTTACTATCACACCAATGGGTCTACGAGTTTCGCTAACTCAAGAGATGAATTTGTATGCTACTATAAGCATTTAGATTTTACTCATCTTCTATAATTTTACCAATAACAATTTCAAACTTTGAACCTTTTACTCATATTAATTGCAGGAGAGGGAAAACAAAAGAGAGCCTGGTGGATTTGAGTTATTTGACATTACTCACTTGACAAAGAATGGAGGTTATATTCAAAATACTCATGCGGAAGACTTAATGGTGTGTTATAATTTTATGTCTATAATGTAATAATTATGGTTTCTTTGTATTTGACTACTTTATACAATTCTTTTGTAGACCACGGCAAAATCTAAAATTGAGTCCATTGTTGCTAGTTCTTCCACGTCAGTGCCTCGTTCTGATATTGAAAATCAAGTATTTGATGAGCTAATGTATGACCAAGAAAAGCCTAATCAACGACCCTTGGGCTATGGTTTTGGAGTGAACCGAAGTGATGTGTTTGGAGTGCATGCTCAGCTACGCAAAAGGCGCCTTAGTTCTGCTAATAATGGTAAAGACAATAAGAGGCCTCGGAAAAATAGTACTGCTCACATGTTGAAAATGTTGACATCACAAATGAGTGATGTACTAAATGCTGTGCGTACTGGTAATGCATCAAACGAGCTGCTAAATGCAACCGAGTCAGCTTTACGTAAAATGAATGCTCAGGTTCGTTTCTGTTTTAGTTTTCCTAGAATGTTTTTTTCGGATTGTAGCTTATTAAAGATATAAGTTAAGATCGTTATGTTATATATACTTTATACTTTTATATTATAATTATCAATTATTACTTATATTATTCTAGCTGCTAGTTATTGTAATATTGTTTATAGGTGATCATTATATAAAATAAAATAATTCTAAGCTGAAGCTACTACTGCTTGCTTGTACAGAATTATTAAGACTATTTATGTGTCTTGAAGTGATGAATTGTGATACCCAACTTTTGCTCATACTTCTCTTTTGGGTTATTCTTATTTGGCAAAAAAATTGATAATAATGTTGATGCTATTATTTTTTTTGTATATAGGTCTTACATGATCATACAAGTGGTAGCTCTGAGGAGGAAGATGAGGACTTTGACGATGATCAAACAGTCAACTCTAAGGATGGCAGGGAGTTAGAGGAATGATCGACTAAAGCTAGACATATATTTTGATTAGAATGTTTAAAAAACATATTAGTTGGCAAAGGTGTTTAGGTTTGATTAGAATGTTTAAAAAATATTGTTAGTTCATATTATTCCGTATTTGTTCTGCTGAATATTTTTTCACTAAATATAATATTTTTTCACTAAATATAATATTATTCTGTATTTTTTCTACTATATATTTTTTCACAATACTTAAATATATTTTACTTAACAACAGGTAGTACACAAATATTAGCTCACTTATAAATATAAAGTCTCAACATCTTAAAGCGTAGAATTATTGCTAAAAAATTTGGCTGCCATTTTTTTCGACACTTTTATGTGTCCAGCCAAAAAAAGCGGGAGAATTTTACAATCTCCCTCCAAGAATATCGCGATAGTTTAAAGTGTCAAGATAGTAAAATGGCGACAAAATAAAGTGTAGACAATCTCGACAGATTAAAGTGTCGAGAAATCGTCTCGACACTTGTTTTCCCG